>NW_021144990.1:0-91891 GCF_900634775.1 Gouania willdenowi | reverse complement strand
ATAAACACTATGGATATAAGCCTTATTTTTTTCAGGGGACACTGCACAATAAAATCAAATATCCTTAGCAACTAACATCATTGGTGATCAATGAATGTGGAATATATATCACTAGTAGCAAAAACACACATGGTATAAATGTCAGCACAGCACAGCAACAAAAACATATGTAGGTGTCATCAGTAAGCAGAGTCATCATCTGAGACATCAAAAACACTCATCATAAACACTTCAGGCTGGGCTTCCGGCGGCGGAAGGGTTATAGGACGTGGCGGTCTTTGTTCATGGCGTCAAACTCCTCTTTGGCCACGGTCTGTAGGTCTAGGACCATTCTACTTTGTGAGACCATTAAGCGTATATTCGTGATTTCCCCCAGAGAGGCCAGTAAGGGCCAAAAATGACGCGTTAACAAAGGACTTAAACCTGTATTCTAAGGTTTCGACGCGCAGCCGTACCCCAGATCGTCGTGTGGATGAAAGCTATTAGTCCCGGGTGTATGAATGTGGGCACATGTGTGCGAATTATGTGCGGGTGTCGCATTCAGGACTAAGTAAAAATTGAAATTATGACCGGGAATCTGGCCTAGTTTGCGAGTTCCGTTTCTGGGCGAAACAGAAGGGAAAAAAGTGTGGATCGCGTGTAATCTACATACATAGCGGAAGATGTGTCATCGCGTAGTGTAGTCAGTTTTTTTACTGGCGGTTTAGAACACGGTTGGGGTCCCCATGCCGAAATTAGAGTGAGACAAATAACAAAGGAGTCGGAAGCATCCATTGGTATCGGTTTAAGCGGGGGTGTGTGATGACACAGGCATGTAAGAACAAACAAACAGTTGGATAGGCCCCCTCCTTTTAGCTTGATAGTGCGCGTAGCGGTACCTGGTGTTCGTGAACATTGGTCGCAGCTAAAGTGTTGTGGAGGGACGATGTCGTTTATCCAACGTTTATTTCTGCTTGCATTCGTCACCCTGTAAAAAGAAGCATTCATTAGGAACAACACTTGTATTCATTGGTTCAAGTCCAGTGTCCTCGATTGTCCCCCCTGGAGGCCAGGAGCCAGAGGAGTACTGGAACCGCGGACAGGACCATCGCCCCAATCGATGACCAGAACACGAGTGACATGAAACGACAGAATAATGGCATAATTCCAGCCTGCTCCTGGGGCATAAACAGAGGGGCTCGTGACCTCTTCATCACAGCGGGAAAATGCTTGTGATCTCCCACGATGTCCTCAAGGTTGGATTTCAAAGGTTTCACACAGACCATATGCCCCGTTAGAAAGATTAGCTTGTAACCCCGGGGACTTTTCTTCTGCCCTTCGTTGCAACTTTCAGGGCACACAAAGGCTCCTCAAAACACTGCTCCTAATCCAGAAAAGAGGAAACGCTCCTTACTGCGGTTCCACGATCAGTGGTGATGTTGGTACTTCCTCCGTTGGACCAGTCGCCTCAAGATCAAGGTCGACTGGGTGTTGGCACCTTCCTGCAGTGTGATGCGTGAATCCACGTGGCTCGCTCTGCGACCTTCACAGCCGTATGGGTCGTTCGTTTCCGGTCGGCGTTGTAGATGATTGGTTGTTGTCTGTGGAAGGGTAGTCTCCACACACCTGGCAACCTCTCTTGGGATCGAAGGTACCTGAACAGAAGAGGGGGAAAACACCAAAACAAAACTCTTGGGATTGGCTGGTACCTGAACACAGGCGCGATCCCACTACTGAGGCTTTAGCTGGTACCTGGACAGAAAAAAAAAAAAGGGGTGGGGGGGGAAAAACACTCACCCAAAATAAAATAAAACAAAATAAAATAAAATAAAATAAAACGAAATGAAATAAAATAAAATAAAATAAAATAAAATAAAATAAAATAGAATAGAATAGAATAGAATAGAATAGAATAGAATAGAATAGAATAGAATAGAATAGAATAGAATAAAATAAAAGTTTAGGGGTGTTAGGTTTAGTTAACTAACTAAATGAATAGTTAGTATGGCCAGGAAGGCAGAGACAGGTCAGAGGTCAGGATCTGAGAGCTTTTCAGATCCTAAAAGGTGCTGCTGCACAATCACACAATGGTTAGGTGTGGGTTAGTGAGCTTTTAGCCATGCTAGCTCTGTAGCCCATTCGCACGCGAGTGGGAAAATATGAGGCTGAAAGAAAAGCAGGAAGTATTAATTCGATTTTCTTTTCCTGGAGTAAGAAGAAGCACAGCTGGAGTTGCAGTGATTATCTGTGGTACATCTACTTACCTGGTGAGAAGCAACAATTTTGAGAACCACTGTTTACAAGGACATGCAAGTCGGACGGAGAAGGACATGCAAGTCAGACGGAGAAGTGTGGAGTGTGATTACATGTCTTCTCAAGATGAAAACATACAATTGGGAGACATGGAGATGTGAGAAAGCTAAATGAGTTTAACCAAATAAATAAATAATGTTATTTATTTATTTAAATTGTTTGTTTATTTTCTTTGCTATCTCTTATTTGTGAAGGAGAAATCTTATTCTATCCTTTATTTATTCTGAATAATGTTAACACTCCACACCTAATTACATAGCCTAATTCTTTTATAGAGCTGAATTTGTCAGTTCATTTATTTCATTATTTTCCCTCATAATTATTATTTGAGATGTAATTTACTTAATTTTGAAGGTCAATTGGTGGCAAAAGTGTCTCCTATTCTGTGTCTGAACCAGAGTTTAGCGAGATTATTGGCCCTTTAAGGTTAGACAGAATTAAAGTTAAGTTGAGTCGAACAATCATATTGTCTTTTGCTCTCTGTATTTATCCCATTCGTAGGGGTGACGAGCCCCAGCACGGTTTGGAGAGCTTCCTTAAATGCTTGGAAGTTACTTAACTTTAAAACTATCTCTATTTCAATCAATTATCAAGAATTTCAGGAGGACCCTTTTTAAAATCTCAGGCGACCCAGATTGGGCCACCAACCCAATGTTGAGAACACTTAATTTTCCCTTAAACGTGTCTAAACCCAGTGAAGGTGTTTTATGTCTTGCACGCTAAGTGCTGTTGGAACAAGAAGAAAATGGTTGGAGGGTTTTGGGGTATATTATTTTCCTATGATAAAATATAAATCAAAAATCAGAGGGACGTTGGCCCCTCCCTTCCCTTTTTTACATAAGAATACATTTGGATTCTTAAAACCATATGATAATATCATTGGAAAATCACTTATCTGATCATTTTGGATGTGTCTCCGTTTTCCTCTCTCTTGTGTCCGCCTGCCTTTGTGCCCTCCAACCTCCTCGACCTCCTTCTCCTCAGCCATAAAGGTCAAAGCCAGGGTCACTGTACGCTCCTTTTGGAAATTTGAAGATCTGTCCCCACTTTTGCAGTTGGATTGGAAGTCTCTGTAGTCTCTGGAATAGATATTATGTTAGAACATCCACAATATGTCATATTGTCACGTGTCTATTTCAATCTATTTCCCCTTTGTTTCCCAGTTACAGTTATGGACAATACTTCCCTTTAATTCTCATCCTTCATCATAAGAAGCAGTGACCAGGCATGGCGGCTGGAGGAGACAGGATCGGAGTCGAAAAGGCGGTGGCATTCTGTTAGGAAACACTCAGAAACAGAAAGAGAGGAAACCATTAAGACTTAACTGGATAATTTAAAATATCTCTTTTCTTTAGTTGGATCTGATTCGTCTCCTTACAGCGACCTGTATTTTGGAAAAAGCTACATAATAACAACAACTAAGACGAAGACGTAGACAAGTGCACACCACAACGAGTATACACATATAACAACAAAAAACATGGACACTGAACATGTAAGGTCAGTCAAGGTCAAAGCCAGTCATTCCACTGAAAGTGGTATCATATATAAAAAAAAACGTCGTTTGGTGTTTTTAAACACCCAGAAAAAAAAAACCCTTTAAAACCTGGTAAACTTTTTAGAAGGCCCAAGGCCTAAAACCATAGTTCTTTTAACAAGCAGCAGTGTTTTCTGAACACCCCACTACATAATTGGCAAAAACAGGGAGAAGATCTAGTGCATCAAAACCCAGGAGGAAAGGAAGGTGAAACAGAGGAACATGTGTAGTCAAACAGCCATTCATCGGTCAATCACTCAATGACACGTCCACGGCACATTCGCACTCACAACGCGGTTCTCTCAGGCATACGTAACGTGTCATCATTCAGTCACTCATGCACCGCACACGTTCATGCCTCAATTTTCACGTCCATGCATTCACAAGGTTTTGCTGCAGTGTCTAAGTGGAATATAGGTCTCATCTAACCCACCAATGGCGATAGCCAGTCCACCTCGTCTCTCGGGGTCAATGAGCTCTTATTGCCCCCCCATGCTTGGCAACCTTTTAGTGTTAATTAATTGCTTTTTACTGGTATCGTCTGATTACTAAGAGGTACGCTCCTTTTTACTTCCGCCTTGGCGGAGTCTACACTTAGAGTATTGTCCCTTGCAGTACTGACAGTCTACTAGCTGCTGATCAGGCAGCAATCGCACGGCCATGCACAATAACCAAACTCAACCCCGGTCCGCGGGGGGAAACTCAACCGCTGTCCATCTCCAGAAATGTAAAAAGAATCTCTGAATCAGCAGGAAACTCAACCACCGCTCTTGAAAAATAAGAGTTTGGGAATAACTCAACCACCATAAACTCCAGAAGTCTAAGAAAAAAACCTCTGAATCGGCAGTCTACTCAACCGCCACTCTTGAAGAATAAGAGTTTGGGAATAACTCAACCACCATAAACTCCAGAAGTCTAAGAAAAAAACCTCTGAATCGGCAGTCTACTCAACCTCGGTCTGCAACCTGAGGGAAACTCAACTGTCAGAACTTTCTGGGCACCTCTAATATCACTCAACATTGAACGGAGCACGCAACCTCTAATAACCCTCACTCTAAGGGAACGTAGAAATTTGTTCAGAACGGTATTCGGTTACCAAGCATGTATCAAATCAGGTGGACCGCTATCCCCCAAAGAGCGCTTTCCCTAGCAAGGTTTATCCTTTTTCTGCACATTAAACCAGGACTTCTTGTTTGAAAAGTAATTGCCTATGTACTCATAGCAACTAATGGGACATTTTTTCTCAGGAAAAATTTGGTACCCCCCCCCTGCTGTCGAGTGGCTTTGGGCCGGCCAGACAGTCCGACGCGGTTAAGGGGGAAGCGCGCAAAATGAAAACAATGAATGTTGAACTAGGCTGTCTGTCGCAAGCAGCTTCAAAAAGGGTAAGGTACAGATTGTTTACGAGGGTATCGGTCAAAAAAATGTCAAAATTTGGCGCTGTCCGGGGGGCGGCGGGCCCTGGGCTGCTGGCCGTGGGCTGTCCGGGGCTGTGCGGTCCTGCTGGGCCGTGGCCGGGTCCCGGACGGGGGTGGGGGATGCGTCCCGGGGGCTTGGCCCGGGGGCTTGCCCTTGGGGGGTCCTGGTCCCGGGGGGTGCTCCTGGGGCCCGGGGTGCTTGGCCTGCTGGCCGGGCCGGTCCTGGCGGGGGTCTTTCGGGGCGGGTGGCGCGTGCCGCGCCCTTGCGTACCTACTGGTACGGCCCCTGCTTGGGCAGTGCCCCGTGAGGTAGGGTGTCGGGGGCCGGAATAGGGGGCCACATCCCGGCGGGGCGGTCTGGCTTGGCCCTTGGAGGGGGCCCTGGCTTTAAAAAAAAAAAAAAAAAAAATTAAAAAAAAAAAAAAAAAAAAAAAAGAACTGAAGCTCGTGGCGCGGGCGGCATCAGTGAAGGGTGATCTGGGGCGCCGGGGGGGGCTAGGTGGGGGTGCCTGGGGGCCGGCGGGGAGACTCCCAGCGGCCCCCTGGTGCCTTATGCGGCTTGGGGTGTGGTCGTCCTCCCTGGGCGGGCTGCTCCTGGTGCTGCATCCGTTCCGGGTCCTTCTGGCCTGGGGTCGGGCCCCTGCTGGCTCTGGGCTCGCCGGCGGGTGCCCACTGGCTGCCTGTTCGGCGCGGTTCTGGTCGTCTGCTGGGTGTGGGGCTTCGGCTCCTCCGCTGGGGCCTCGGGCAGGGAGTTCTCTGGGCCCTCCCCTCGGGGGTTGGGCGCGGGGGTGGGGTGGGGGGGGGGGGGGGTTGATTGGGTGGGGGGTCTGGGGGTTGGGGGTGGGATCGGTGGCGTGGTGCGCGGGGTCCTTGGCTCCTTGGGGCTTTCTCGGGTGTGTATGGGGGGGCGATGGCTGCCTCTCGGCTTGGGATCTTGGGGGCGTTCGGGGGACTGCTTGGCCGTGGGGTGGTCGCCGGGGGCCCTTAGGCTGCCTGCTCTTGCTGCTGGCCTGACTGCTTCTTCGGGCCCGGGGGCGGCTCTTGGGTTTTGCCGTGGCGGGTACTTGGGAATACATTTGTCATGGATGCACTGGCCTTGGGCTGTGGGATAACACTCATACTGGGCTCAACCTTAGACACGTTGTTCCCAAATACCTGTTTTATGGAATTTCCACTCACCTCTTCCTCTGTTCACAGCCACCACCATTATTCCTAAACCACACACTGGTCACCAAACTGGCTTGACAACACAACAATAAACACAATATACACAACCACAATTTCACATCGCATCACTTAAAACTATTCCTCACCCATTCCATATCCTATCTTGTATCCCTCTTCCCTGTTAACTTCCCCACCCCCCTCCAACCCCTCACCTTGGTGTAACACTGCCCTCTCTTTTTTACATCCTCCCTTTAATAAAGTATTTCTTACCCTTCCCTAGGGAGGGCTGGTGACGGTCACAATTATGCAATGAAATAAATAAATTTATTTAATTGCAATAATAAAATATGCATTGCTGTCAAAAGATTGCACTTCTTGTAGTGTTAACCTTCGAAAGCATGTGCAGACAAAAAAAAAAAAAAAAAAAAAAAAAAAAAAAGGAAAAAAAAAAAAAAAAAAAAAAAAAAAAAAAAAAAAATGTCAAAATTTAAACTTGTTGAGGCTGCAGTCCTCAATCTCTGTCTCAATTTTCCTGAAATTGAGTAAAAACAAAAGAGAAAAAGAAGAATCGTTCAGAAATAACAAAGGAGAAAAACGTGTGAGCTCAAAAAAATCATGGCCAATAAAAATTAAAACTTCAGCTCCAAAAGCTGAGGCAACAGAGGGCTCTTTCTTCAGCGGATGTAACCATATCTTGCATTGTGGGGGCCTCCCCTCAATCAAGAGAATAAATGAAAGAAAAGCAAACAAAAACAACCTTATCAGTAACACTATTTTCTTCCCCTTTGTTTGTTGTTTTCTCATAAAGGCCAAAGCAGTGTAAATAAATGAGCAACATAATGAATAAAAGCAAAGATAAATGATGGGCACACTTGATCTCATGTGGCAAACAGAAGGGTTCTGTGTGAAGTTCTGGTGGTCCTGTGTTTCTCATAGTTGTGAATGTGGGTGTGTGACTGTATGTCTGAGAATAAATGAAAACAAAATAATCTAGTGCACAGTCAGAAGATAGAGGGGTTAGTATTGTGCGAAGGAGAAGCTTGTTGGCTATTTGCTAGTTGTCCCCCTCCATGCCAAAGTTCAAGGCTAAAGTGATTTAGCTCTGTGCGTGCGCGTGCCTGTGCGTGTGCGTGCGCACTACCACCAAAGGCTGTGGTGGACTTCTTGTGGCTTGGTATCCTTGTGGCTTTTGAAACAGTGTCTTTTTGGTGAAGATTTCCAGCAGACGTGTGACCAGTCTGCAGTTGCTGCCCATCATTCAGGCAGTAGTCGTGGCGTTTAACTCGCAACTCATTGGTGGGGGGAGTGTCCACTCCGACGCCCACAGGTTCTCAGTCTTTGATGATGGGGCATTGGCATGCGGCCCATTCATAGACGATGAAGAGTTGACTTGGGACTGAGCGAGTTATTTCAGCATTGCTTTGCTGAATGGGAGTTGAGTCCTTGAGTCCTGAAAGGTCACCAACCTTTGATTGTCCATTTCCTTCTGATGCTTGGTCCTTTGAATGATGTTGACATTCCATTAGCGTAAGAGTTGAAGGTGATTTCATTCTTTCATTGAAGATGTCGTTTCTTCAGGGGGCAACCACAAAGCCAACAGAAACTAACAATTTAAATAATAAAAAAATGATAATGATGGTAACAGTAATATTAAAATAAAATAAAATGAAATACTGTATTCATCATAGTGTGTGTTTGAGTGTGTGTTGCCCATCAAACATGAAATCAAAATAAAATTTAAAATAAAAATAAAAATAGTGTCTGTGTGTAATGGCACTATTCTATCGGCAGGGGAGAAGTGAGAAATCACAATGTTGTGTCACAAGTGTGTAGTGCACTAAACTGGCCAGTGAGGGGCGCCACCTCTCTCTTGGGATGGGTGTGGCGTGTGCGTGCGCCCGTGAGCGTGCCTGTGTGTGTGCTCTCTCTCTCTCCCTTTCTCTCTCTGTACGTGTGTGTGGGTGTGTGTGTGTGGGTGTGTGGGTGTGTGTGTGTGTGTGTGTGTTCACACGTCAAAAAAAAAAAAAAAAGAAAAAACACAGCAGCGACGTGTGTGTGTGTTTGGCTCTCTGTATTTCTCTCCCTTTCTAAAAAGCTGACACTCGTCAAATGAAAGCATTAAAGCCAAGCCAAAGGGAGAAATCTGATTCCACGTTTAAACAAAATAAAAACAAAGATAAAAAAAAGTAAAACTCGCCTGAAAGCATGATCTGAGTTCACATCATACCAAGATTGTATATGCGTATGCATATATTATTTGTTTATTGGGTTGTTCATCTGTTTGATTCACAGAAACACAATTTAGGTTAGATTCGGGGTTTTAATCTTTCGGTACAGAGGTGAACTCAGATCATGACACCGCTGGGATGTTTTGGAAACTTTGGTTGCCCGTCTATCTCTGGTCAGGACCTCACAGGCTGTCTGTGGGTGTCCGAACAAAACCAAAGTAAATAATGACCTAAACAAAATATCCGAGCCCGAAGAAAACCAGAGAGAACCTACAGCATTAAAAAGCACAGAACCTCAACCATTTGAGCCTTTCTCATGGCTATTCACTGCGTCAAAACACAGAACAGCTGAGGATCAAAATCAAAGCTCAAAGCTGAAAATCAATACAATGCTTGACTGGTTCCAAAAAAAAATCAACACAGAGCGAATATATATATATGTAAATGAAAATTTACATATATATATATATTTATAAAGGCAGCTTTACCTTAGTCCGAATTGGTGTTTGAGGTTCAACCGATGGTTCGTGATCCAGTCTCTGTCCGAGGGGTGGACAGAAGATGGTCCTGTTCGTGATCGCCAATTGTTACGGCAGAATTTACGGTTGACCTCATTTGAGACATGATTCATTGCTCTGGTTGAATGATGGAATCCAGGAGGAGCATTGATGATTTTATAGAAAAGATTTATTAAGACTAAGACTAAGTAAAAAAGAGAGTACAAAATTATGTCCGTCCGGCCAGACGTTCGATGACAGAGTGAGACAGTTCTGATCCAATACGTATATTCCCCTCAGTCCCCCTCCCTCCTCCCCCCAGGAGATAGAGATACAGAGAGAGGGAGGAGGTGAGGACAGAGGGAGAAAAAAGGAAAGACAGTTTGTTCTTTTGGGTCTAAACAACCAGTCCTGTATCTGTCGGTTGTCATAGAGACGGAGGAGTGTGCGTTTGTGTTTGTGTGTGTGAATGAATGGATGTGTATGGCGTGTGTGTGTGACATGTGAGTGCGCACACAGAGAGTGCCTACGCACCTGTCCTTGGGAATGTTTTGGGGACTATGTGAGTGTGTGTGTAAGCATATCATGTGCTTTGGACAAGGCAGTCTGACCCAGAGTGAAGACAAGTTAAAGTTGAAGACATGAGAAATCACACAATGAAAAGTTACACCCCAAGGCTTAAGGATTAAAATATAAGTAATTATATTATTAAGCATAACTAATTATTCTGCCCCAACAATGATTATGGACTTTTGACCAAATAACATTAAAAAAAAAAAAAAAAAAAAAAAAAAACATACTGCAGCTTTAAGCTAAGGGATGAGTACTGCTGAATTTTCACCTGCCAACTTTCTGGGTGTTTAGAACCGTAAGCGTTTTAACTCACACATTTTTGCAGCTTCATAGGCCAGTTAGCTCAGCTGGTCAGAGCGTGGTGCTAATAATGCCAAGGTCATGGGTTCAAACCCCATACTGACCAGATATTAATCAAGGACCATAAACCTGCTTTCATGTGTTGTAAATGTTAGTGTATGAGTCAGAAAGGACAAGGTATGAATATGTATACAATAAACACAGATAAAGAATATCTAAACTGTTAATTTTTCCCAAACCTGGAAAAAAATTCACAAATAGCCAAAAATCTAGAATGACTGTCAGTAAAGAAGCTTCTTTTTGACATCTTAATAAATCAGCAAGTAGGACAAATACCAATTTATTGATGAATAATCCCAGAACAATTTAGGTTAAATACTAATAATACTTACTTTGTATGTGTATGCCTTGTGTATTCAGGTGTCCAACCATCATTTTGTATCCACAGTTGTGATGGAGCTGCAGAATGTAGGTTATACTTTCATCCAAATCATTGTCTTACAATGTAGTGAATAAATCATGGACTCTGTTTATCCAAAACAATGAGAAAGGTCACAATAGACATGAAATGAAAACTGTCTGTGAAATGATCAAACCATTGTATGTAATAAAAACTCATAGACTAATAATAATGTAGCCTATTTTTAATGATCAAACATGTACATATATTAACACACTATAGCTACAACTGTGCTTGTTTTGACAAAGTAAGTTTTACTGAACTCTAAATTAAAACTACTGCTAACCTGGACAGATGCTAGAGATAACAAGGACAAAACAATACTAGATGACTTTATACATTAGCTGATATTAAGGACAAGGGCTGATGTGCTGTTAAAACAGAGCAGATTGTTTTAATGTAGGCTAATTGTTGTGTAGTCTACATGACATTAGAACCTGAACATATGCCATATAATATGACCAGTCTATAGCTTCATAATATAAGTATTGAAATGGAATAGCAATGCAACGTTAGCCTAACCTAGCATTAATACACATTAACATGAGTAATATTTAACACAAATATAGTTCTACTGTTGCTACTTTCAAACAAGCAAGAGTTACAAAACAGATGTTGACAGAAGTAGGTTAAAATGACCTTATCTCATAATGTACCATCCTCACACTAATTGTTCTCTCACTCACACTGAACATCTCTGTGATGTCCAGAGCAGTGTTCTCTGAATGGAGGTGAGCCTCAATCATATGGGGGTAAAAAGTAGGAGGGGCATCTGAAGGTTGTTTCTTCAGTCTCTAAGAAGATGCAGAACTGGTGGGAAATTTCTTCCAGACCATCAAACACTGCTGGGTCAACTTCTAAATCCATATCAGAGTTTAGCTGAGCTAAGCTGTTAATAAAACTATCCAGATAAAAGTGAAGGTCATCATTTGGTGAATTGTTTTCAACTTCATCAGCTAAAGCTTGTAAGTCATTCACTAAAACTCTGAAATCAGCCATCTTCACTTCTTGATCTAAGCCACGCCCATCTGCTGCAACAGGAAGTGGATCTGATTGGATCGCTCAGTTGACCAATCCTGAATGAGACTGAGGTTAGTCCCTCCTACCTCATTAGCATACAGACACAGAAATGTGGAATTAAATAAATGTGGAAATAAATAAATGTAGAAATAAATACATGTTGAAAAAATAATGTATAAATAAATACATGTATAAATAAATAAAAGTAGAAATAAATAAAAGTTAAAATAAATAAATGTTGAAATAAATAAAAGTAGAAAAAAATAAATGTTGAAATAAATAAAAGTAGAAATAAATACATGAATAAATAAATAAATGTATAAATCAATTTAAGACATTTATTTGTTTATGTCAGATTTATTTACCAGTTTTTATTAATTTATTTATGCATTTAATCATCTCTTTATTTATATATTAATTCTTTTATTTATTTATTCCAATATTTATTAATACATTTATTTATTTATACGTTAGGCAGGTTTGGTCCTCCATAGTCCCTGAGCACCAGTCAAACAAAGTTATGTTTATAGAAATACACAAAAAGAGGATTTAAAAGACATTTATCATTTAAAACTACAATTATAAATAAAAATAAAATATGTTTAAAGTGCTGATGAAGAAAATAGAGTACAAGTATTCTACAAGTCAGTTTAAATCTAAACAACTTAAGGTAATATTGCATATTACGGTACATGTAACATAATGGAATGATGTCTTTCTGTCTATCAATTATCACCATGGTACATCACAGGTAAATAAGTCATGGAGCTTCCTCACCCATTCCCTCAGACAGGCCTTAAGTCCTGATGCACAGGAGAACATTCTACCACAACAACTCCCACTCTGAGCCACCATCAGACGTCCATCCAGTGGAGCACCGTCAGGGCCAGCAAGGCCTTCTCTGCTGGCCTAAACATAATAAGAAAATAAATTTCATTTTAATATATTTTTTTCATAAATATGTATTAAATTATTCCTCATAGTCTTTTCTCTTCATTTCATCTTGGTTGCGCTGTTTCCAAGATTGTATATTTATCTTATAGCTTTCATCCAATCATATTTGAGCTGTCACGTGTTGCCAGGCTCCACGAAATCTTCCCGAGGCCTTCAGAATTAAAAGTGGGGGGGGGGGCTGTACACTTAAATGAACTGAAACAGACAGATTGTGATAACCAATCAGATTTCGAGTTGGTGACATCAGGGCCAGCTAGCAGGTATCACGTTGAACGTGACACGTTCTGACGTTCACGTCCTCTGATTGGATACGCACTAGTGAGAGGCAGCGCTATGCAAAGTAGAGTGACGTTAACCAAATGGAAGCTGGTGTCACATTAGGTCGTCCAACCCCCGCGCTAGCTAACCTGTCCCAGCCAGGAAAAGGGTTTGTGCGCCACTTTCAAAGCAGCAGCTACGAGCGGTATCCCTGGCTCACAGGTTCAGAGAGACTCTGCTTTCAGCACTAGCCTCCATGTTGATAGAAAAGGACTTATTGGTGGAACTGAGACAGACAGATAAACTGTACAACAGTCATTGAAGTCTTCTTGAGGAAAGAAAGGAGGATGGATTTTGTGTTCAAATAAGCGGGGATAGTCGTTTTGGTGAGTACAAAGCTTTTTTTTCTTCTTTTTTTTTTCTATATTTTTGTGATTTTATTTCATAAGCCCTGTCTTGACGGTCTGGCGAGGCGGTCTGCGCCGTGCCGCGCCGGGCGCAGCCTGCGCTTTAACATCGCGACAGAGCCCATAATGTGCCGGTACCTGGTGCACCTGTGACTTCAGTGAAGGGACTGAATTGTTTCGCTTTAATCTATATCAAATGTTCAAGGAGTAGCTACACCATCTCACCACTGTCAGAAATGAATGAATGAAACTGCTTTACGGGTGCGACAATGTGCTGTTTAGTGGACCTTTGTAGACTAATTGCCTTTTATTTGTAAGTTGTGACAGTATCCGATCATATAACTTTTACTTTACTACTCTTAATTGTTAATACGGATGTATTGATTTTAAATGCTAAAGGAATAAAGTAGTTGTACTCAACTATGTTTGTTTCTGTATAAATGTATGGTTTCGAGAGACATGATGTCATAATGATGGTAGTAAGAGGTGGATTCATTCAGTGTAGGACATCACTGAAGGCCTAGGTGTGAAATGCACGGCTCGCCACTGGTCTAATGGGACCAGCTTTGTCAGTGAACACGTGAAATATAATTAAAAAATATTGCATTTCACAAGTTGGGATGAATAAATAGTGACATTAATATTATGCTAACATTTATTTCACACAATGTGTGACATGTTTAGCATTTATTCTTCCATACAAGTGTTAAATCTGACCATAAACAAATCTATGGCTTTATGACAGTAAGACGTGTACCTTTTACTTGGTCTATTATTTATATGGAGTGATTAGCGTTTGCTCTTAGCTCAGTCTGTGTGTTGGTGCGTTAGCTTTAGTTGAGTTTCCAGTTCATAATCGTTGCTACAGGTTCATCTCTGTCCCCGTGTTTGTGGAACTTTGGGTGGATCTGATGGAGGAACTTAGACTGGTTCACTTTGTTGGATGGTTGTTTGGTTTTAACAAAATAGCAGTCCATGATGTATCGCAGCTCGGCAGCTGAGATGACATTCTCACCAGTGAGAATATTTTTGACGATAAATCATAAACAATAAAATATCGCACATTCGTAATATACACATACAGTAGATCGGCTCCTTAACAAACTGCCAGCAGAACATTCCAGTCACTTCAAACGCCATGTATGCCGCAATCAGGATGTCCAAACATACGATTTACAAATGTTTTCATCTTGGTTACAAACTGAAGCTCGTTGTCAACCTAGAAAAGAAAACTCCATCTCATCTCTCCATCACCATAAACACCCATGTAAATCAATACCAGCAATGACAACAATTCTACATGGAACAAACAAACCCAATGAGACCAGACAATCTTCAGAGCTCCTTCAGAAGAAATTCTAAAGAAATTCTGTGACACCTGCAAAAGGAGATATCTGCAGATACTCTGTGATGTAAATCAGAGAACCAACAATGTTCTTGTTCCTGCTGTGAAGACACTGTACCTTGACAGACCAGTTGACAGCAATGGTGTTCTCCTTAAAGTCGTCAATGTGATTCTCCGCAATGGTGACCGAACTTTAAAAACATATGCTGTTCTCGATGATGGTTCACAACGAACAATTCTGCTTCATGCAGCTGCTCAAAAATTCCACCTGGTTGGACAATTAGAAAAATGATCACTAAGAACGGTTCACCAGGACATTGAAACTCTTCATGGTTCATCTGTCAGTTTTCAGATCTCTCCTGCTGCCACACAGAGAAGACCTTTACCATCAAACATGTTTGCACTGCAACCCAGCTGGCACTTTCTGACCACACTTATCCTGTACAAACCCTCCAGTGAAAATAAAAGACATTCCACTCCCATCCATAGAAAAGGCATCATCACTATTGCTCATTGGCTCAGATCACATTCATCTCATTACTCCTACCAATCAGGTTAGGCCCTTCTGGATCCCCTGTAGCTGTCAAAATCCTGTTAGAATGGACACTACAAGGTCCAATCAGAGAAGTTCAGTCACACAATTCCCTAGTGTCTACGCAATGCTTGTTCTTGTCCATCGGACCCCCTGCAGAAGAGTTGTGCTACCATGTTGAAAAACTTTGGAAACTTGACACCCTTCCTATACACAATGAGAAAGTTGTCATCAGATCTAGGCAAGATAAACAAGCCATGGAGCTTCTTAAAACCACAACGAAAAGAGTTCTATTTAATGGTGTTCAACACTATGCCACTCCTCTTCTCAGGTAAGCAAACTCACCCCTCCTGAATATTCCTCAAACGGCAGTAATGTCAAGACTCCGTAACATTGAATCTCGACTATCCAAAGATCTGGACAAAGCAAGCTCATACTGTGAACAAATGTCAATTTAAATAACTAAAGCCAAGTAAACAGGTTTTCCATGTAGACGTCAGTTCAGGAATTACTATTACCATGTAAACATGAAGCACAAGACTTTAATTCCAAATGACTTAATGCAGAAAAACTAATTCCGAATGAAAAAAAACATTATGTAACCGTGGCAACTGAGGAGTTTAGAACAACCGTTGATATGCCGGGGAAGAACTCCACATCAGAGAACATCAAAGGAACAGCAAAAAGTAGAACTCTAAAAAAGAGACTAAAAGGCAGAACTAAAAACCCAGAGCTCATAGAGCAGATACTTCCTCAGGAGAGAATAAACAGACATAGTGTAAAAGCCCAAAGCTGCAGATAGGAGAGAATAGGAAACATCTGGAACAGCCTCTGATTCAAAGAAAGACTAAAACATCCCGGAATTAACATCCTTCCCACAGATAAGACACTAATACTAAGCTACTCTTAAACGGTAAATCTCATGTTACAACCATCTATTGGCACAAAGGACAATCTAACAACAAGTGTTGTGCTTAATGATTCTGATTCTTCTCTCCTTTAATATGTCTTTGTTGTGTTTTAATATATGAATCTGTTGTTTTTATATTATTTTGTGTATCATTCTGTAATTTAGTAAATTTCTTTCAGTAATATTGTATAATTTTTCTCCCAGTTTATGTTATTGTTGTCTTTGTGTACGTTATATATTTTTGTTTATTTTGGTATTTGTTTTATGTAATCCTGTATATTTTTCTGTGGTTTGGTTATCATTTTGTTTGTTGTGTCATTTTTGTGTGTGTATTTTAATAGTCTTTTTGTGTGTTTTAAGAGTAATTTTGTGCATTGTTTTGCTATTGTTTTGTGTATTTATGTCATTTTGTATGTTTATGCTAATGGCAGCACAAAATTAGACCAAAGGCTGCTTGTGGCTCCTGTGACACCAGTGTCTCATGTCTGGACTAGTGTGACACTTCAATAGAGACTCAGAAGCAAGGTTGGGGTCAATTATAATTGTAATCACGCAATTGATAATTAATTACAATTATGGCGTAATCATAAATGTAATTTTAAAAATATGTTGCTGTCATAATTGTAATTAAAATGTAATTGAGTTTAGAGAATTGACTGTCATTTGTAATTGCCATGCAAATTCTCTAAAAATAAGTATCAATATCAATTATAAGTTGTCAGTAAAAAAGTTTCAAAAACAAAACAGAAAACAAAACTGGGGAACCATGTTACAGTTCTACACATACAGTATGTAGTTAACAATTAAAATATGTTCCATATCAAGCTTTCCCACATTTTAATAAAAATGGCACAGATACCCACACCAAAAATATTAAAAACTATATTTTCATTGATTAGGAAGTCTTAAGATAACCAAGAGATAGGAAAGTAATCAGATGATATATATTTGTTTTTAGTGTATTTTACAGCTAATTTAGGACCCGTTATCATGAGAAACCAAAAAAAAAAAAAAGTTAACCTTCATCTTGTGTTAGCTTTCTGTTAGCATCTCATATGATAACGGTCTTAAGTCAGTTGTAAAATACATTTTTAAAATGATCTAACCTCAACTAAAATTTAAGGAGATTACAACAGCAAAAAAAAAAAAAATCAATTACAATTACAATTATAACTACACCATCTTTGTAATTAATTATCAATTACATGATTACAATTATAACTGACACCAACCCTGCTCAGAATCTGCCAGCTAATAATGGTAATCTAGTTTGTTTTAGTGGTACTTATAATATGTTTCCTTGTGTTTCAGGTTGTTTACCAAAGCAGTGACAGTGCACCAGTCATGAAGAAAGGGAATAAGATTGACATGGATCAGTCCTTGAGGAGAGAAACTGACCCCCAACCACCTGCTGATGAGTGGTTAGATATCTTTGGATGTAATCTGATAATGAAAAAGGTGCTGCAGCCTGGAGGAGGAAGAGACAGTATGCCACAACCTGGACAGATTGTGAAGATTAATCTAAAAACACGTCTGTTGGATGGGACGCTGGTCGAGGAGCTGTCGGAGTTCTGGTTCACTTTGGGACACAGAGAAGTGATCCCGGCACTGGATTGGGCGGTGCGATTCATGGGAATGGGAGAAAAGGCGGTTATCAAGACAGATGGAAGATATGCAAAAGGTTTCCGTGGAAATCTTTACCCTGAGATTCCGTCAAAGGCTGATCTGTCACTTGAAGTGCAGCTGCTAGAAGCTACTGATGCTCCAGACCTGAAGCTGCTGTCCCCCACTGAGAAGATTGCTCTGGCCACCTGCAAGAAGGAGCAAGGCAATGTCCTTTATCGGTGCAGAGCCTACAACTACGCCATCCTCAAATATAGCACTGCCCTGAAAATAACAGAGTCCATTTCTAAAGATGACATTAGGTCTGAAGAAGAGAACAAGCTGATAGAAATGAAAGTGAAATGTTTGAACAACATGGCTGCTTCTATGCTGAAACTAGAACACTATGCTGAAGCGCTAACGTGCTGCAGCGCAGTGCTGATGTATCAGCCCAAAAATGTGAAAGCACTTTTTCACATGGGCAAGGTTCTGGCCTTGCAGGATAAATACTCAGAGGCCATTCAAACACTACGGAAGGCCCTGGAGCTGGAGCCACGCAACAAAACGGTCCACGATGAGCTCTCCACGATGATGAAAAAGCACCGTGAGCATGAAGCAGCAAAGCAGGCTATGGATGAGAAGATGTTGGAGAACCCGTCCAGCACCCAAAAACATCAGGCCATGGATGAGAAAATGTTGGAGAACCCGTCCAGCTCCCAAAAACATCAGGCCATGGATGAGAAGATGTTGGAGGACCCGTCCAGCACCCACAAACATCAGGCCAAGTCAGCATGGGGTTTGAGCTGGAAGTGGCTGCTTGGTGCCACTGCAGTAGCCATTGGTGGCATCGCTCTGTCTGTGGCCATCTATGCTAGAAAATGATTCAAGAACTGTAGTAACAACACGACTTAAACACTGAAGCACATCTGGCAGAGCATTCTGACCATGTGGTCCATGAGGGTGAAAATATTTATCAGTTTATGACCTCCTCACTAGAGATGTAACGATTCACTCAACTCCCGATACGATTTGATTCACGATACTGGGTTCACGATACGATTCTCAGGATTTATTTTACAAAATGGGAATGTAAATAAATGACTGAAAAATATTCCTTTATTTTTTTGGGAAAATACGATACTATTTTTCATTGTCAAAAGAATCCCTTGATAAACTATTCAAAACAATGCAATTTAACTAAAAATAAATCTTGAATGAAATAAATAAAGGAATAATACAAATGAAGAACAAGCTTATTATTTAAATTCTGGTTCTATAGTAAACAATACAAAACTGCATAATAGTTCTTTTTCTTTTTAAAAGTGCAACTGAAAATTTATTTTGTGCCTTAACAATTGCACGAAAAAAAAAAAAAAAAAAAAAAAACGGTCATTTTACTGTATTTAGGTCAGATATTTGTTTGAACCAGCAGAGGGCGCTGGTAACCCAATGGTCGGTTGGCATGCAGATATTTTGCTAGCAGACAGAGCTAATAGAAAAACATGACTTTTACAGATATTCACGTATTATTACAGATATTCTTTTGGTGCTAAAGGGGTAATGAACCATTTATGAATATGTTTAAGAGTAGAAGGCGGCCAGAAAGAAAGTCTTAGCAGATTTCGCTCGCCGCCAACACTTCTGGGTAGCGCCCTCTGCTGGTTAAAAAAAGTACTGCGATTCAATTTTCACAGCATCGATGTGAATCGTTATACCTATGAATCGATTTTTAACTGCCTTACGATTAATCGTTACATCCCTACTCCTCACTGTCACTCTCTGTTCTCTGCTATGTGTGACAAATGATGTCATCATCCTCTACAGTTACAAGATGCATTTTGTAGGCGAACAAAGGGGAGTGAATATTCAAAAATATGAATTATTAAATTGAATATGTTTTTTTGCTAGGAGTGCATCTGACATGGATGTTTAATAAAAGTTTAAATGTAAAAAAAACAATGTTTACAATGTGTACATTTTTATTTTACAAACATCTATTCACATAGGTTACAAGCATGATGATGATAAGTACAGGGTGACTACAGGTAGGAAGAATATAATAATATATATTTATGACTTTTTAATACCACCTTAAGAAAATTTTAGACCAAACTTATGATGGAAATACAGACCAAAGGGAAAATATATTGTTTTACAATTAAAGGCATTGATGACAGTTAATATAATGTACAATAAATAAAAATGAAAATATTCAGTTGTTTAAGAACATTATCCCGATGTGTTTATTAATGTGGAAAGAAAAAAAAAATATCAACATTGTCCAAAATTATATTTATTGTAACACAAATCTTACAACATTTAATACCAGTGAACAATAACCAGAAATCAAAACTGACTGGAACCTGTGAGCAAACCAAACGCCAAAGTGCTTTTATCAGACCCTTCACTGCACACTGTAAGAAATGTCAGTAAAATATACAGCAAAACACCGTAAAATTCCAACGGTAATGGAGCGTAAAACCAAAAACGTCCTTTTACTGTATTAAATAGATTGATTAACCGTTAATTGTGAGACTGGATAAAACTTTGTTTTTTACTGTAATAAAATGTTGAAATTATAAATATTTTCTGTTAAAACAAATAAATATGCATACATTTTACAATTAAATATTGTAATGTTGAAAATGTCTGAAAACCTTCGATTTTACGGTATTATTTGAGTAAAACTACATCTTTTGGGGTTGTGCACATTGGAATTCACAGTATAAATCTGTAGATTTTTAAGCAGACAAAAACATTAATTTTTACAGAAGCAAGATGTTAAAAAATAGGGTCCACTGTAATAATACAAGCAGTAAATACCATTTTTAAAAAAGCAAATATCAGCAGTAAAAGACAATTTAGTTTTAACGTTTTTTTACTTTAGAGCAAAACTTTTTGTTGTAAATCTGACATGTTTTGAACTATAATTTTTAGAATTTTGGAAAAACGTATGAGGTAGAAAGTTGAGCAATGTCATTTTTCAATCGAATGTAATACATATAAAACCTTAACTATGGCCTTTGTTTGTGCTTTAATACTTTTAAATAACCAGCCAAAAAACTGGATGTTAAATAATAACATCAAAAAGTTTATGAAAATCAATAAATCTATCTAAACCACCTGTTCTCATTAAATATATCTTTTATATATCTTACTTAAAAATAATGACTGACCCCACAAAGTGACCTCCTGACACACCGCTAGAGCAAACACGACCAGATTTGTAATGATTTTTAACACTTTATTTCATCACTAAGATAACGCATGATGGTTGCACACGATCATTACATTTGCCTCCACTCAATGAATAAATCCATCGCGGGGGAACGTGAAGCTCCACCAATCAAAAGCATTGTAGTAGATCATGTGACTACCGAGCATCCTGGGTAATGTAGTTCTAGGACGAAGGCTCGCTGTTAAACTGTATTTTTAACTAAACTATATCGATCTCATACGTACTTTTTTCACTGACTTTGAGGTCGCTTTATAACCACATAGCTGGTTTCAGCCCAAGCTGACGTAGTTACGGAGTTAAAGACTTTTTTGAAATCCATACGGCCTCAAAGCAAGGGGAATTTTACTTCCGGACCTGAGAGGAGGCGGGACGAAGAGCGACATTACCTTGCGTGATGACGTCACCTAAAAATGACCAATAGCGCGGCGCGCTGCTGAGCTGTGCCGACCGCTCTTTTTTTCAAGCAGGAGACGCTTTGCTAACGGATGCAGTTTTGAATTTGGATTAGCTCCTTGTTAGCTGCTTGGACCACAGCATCTTCCTGGCAGCTTTCAATTAATTCGAGGTGAGTACATGCAACTTCAAGTTATCTCTGTTTTAAAAACCCACCAGCCCAGCTTTTATAGATCATTTTAGGAGTTATTTTTTTTATGAGTGAGGTTGTGAATTTAGTTAGCATTTGTGAGTTCAGTTAGGATTACTGTGGTGAGGGAAGCATTGCTCTTGATTAGCTTCGGTGTTTGGCGTGCTTAATTTGCTAGGGAGGAATTACCCAAGTACATGTACATTACAATTAACATTGTAATTTAAATAGCACTGTCTGTTACAAACATTTATTGACTTTAACTGTTGTTTTAGCCTTTTGTAGCTGTAAGTTAAATGTCAAAATATGTTCAACAATAAAAATGTCAGTGAAGGACATCTGAGATTTTGTTGCAGTGTTTTTCTGATGCATGTGTTTAAGATTTAAGGGTGGTGACACAGCTAAGACCCAAGTCTCTTTCAAGGTTAGTAAAATAAATAGATTCTAGAAGATATTTTACACATTTCTCTGTTGTCCCTAAATCTTGTTTAGTTTATTATGATTAAAAAGGCTTGTTTTGTTCCTGCCCTTTTCAGACACTGAATTTGAGCAGAAACCATAAGGATACTGAAAGGACCTGTGACTCTCAGGAAATGGTGAGATTTCAGGTCATAATCTTATTTTTTCTTTTTCTTTTCCCCCCCATTAAATTCATTTTCCTTTGTCCCTTTACAATATTGCTGTTTTGTTTTTGTAAACAGCATCAAATGAGAGTGACAGATAAAACAGTTTCAAGACAATGGCAGGAAAAGCATGCTGAAGATGGAATCAAACCTTGGCTGGAAATATTTGGTATGTGTTTTACCGTGAATCAAACTGTTGAAAAGCATTCAGCTACACTGCAACACAGAGAAACTTGTTTTGAACTTATTTTCTTGTTACTTTAATTTCTTGTCTCATTATTTTTGTCAGTTTTTATTATTTATGGTGTATGCCCTTTTTGTTTTCTTTCTGAATGCAGAAGGGCTCTAGCCGGTCCACAATGAAAGCTTCATTGCCCCCCCGTGAGTCTTCTGGCAGAAATGATGGCGCCTGTATTCTTTGGTTTCCCTAAACATCACACCCTGTTTATACGAGGCTCTTCAATTAAGTCTGCACCCAAAGATTCAAGAAGAGGTAAGCAGTGGTATTGTTCAAGTTTTGCAAAAGAAAGATGGACAGGAGACACTCTTCTTAATCAGCCGAGCTCAGGTTCATGTCCCGGTGAGCAGTTTCATACGATGAAGGAAACTGACGCTATTAAATGTAGATTGAATGATGGGTCTTATCACCATGCATTCAGTCATTAACTTCAAGTTCTATGATAAATCAATAGGAAACTTAAATACAATGTTTTCCAACAAATGTTGATTGTGATTAGGGCTGCGTTGTCTATGTATCACTTTTACATAAGTAGATTTAAGAACAGCATACTTACTTATTATTAGGTCTGTTTTTGACAGCATGTTTTGTTAATTTCTGTGCATTTTACCCAAGCACTGATCAAACTTTTGAAACTTTGTCCATTTTTTGCTGCAGAGGGGATCCTGCCAGTCCAAAGTGAACTCCTGATGGACATTGAAGTACTCCTGCAGAGCTTGTATCTTCGACACCATGCGCATTAGAAACTCCACTGAGTGCTTTCTTTCACCAAGGCAGGACCCAGTGACTCATTACTGTTGATAGGTCAGGGGCAGGTAATTTTTTGTTTCATGTTTATTCATTCCTCCATGGATTACCAGCCATTTATATGGACACATGCTGTATTCTCAAGATCTATGCTGTTTGGTAGGAATAGAGAAAATGGTATGTTTAGTCTGTTTTCAAATGGTATGTCAAATTTTCTCATTGTTTATCAGTAATATTCACCTTGGTTATATATGAGCATCTTTAGATTTTTCTATATTTAGCGGTTGCAAATGTAAAATGTACGGTAAACTATTTATGTTCCTCATATTATACTGTATTTTTAGCGGTAAAATACTGGCAGCTGGGAGCACTGTTAAAAAAAAAAACTGTCAAATTTACGGTAAAATACCGGCAGCTGTGGTTGCCAGGAATTTACCGTAAAGTGTATCTGGTCAAAATAAAATGCTGTAATTTGTTATACAATTTCACTGTGTTTTTTACTGTCAAAGGGTTTAATAAGGTTGAACATATTTCTGTTATTTTTACAGTTATTTACCATAATAGGGTCTATCCTGTTACTGTTAAATTAACAACAAATTACTGTAAATATTATTATATTTTAACTTTTATTTTACTGCAAATATCCGTAAAAAGCAATGGAAAGTTGCATTTTTTATACATTAAATTACTGTATAATTGACAAATATATTTGTTTTTTTCTACCATGATTTTGGTAAAAAAAAAAAATACGTTGTCTACTGTAAAATTTAAGGTTACAAAACTAGTATACCGTATTGTGTTTTACAGATTTCACATTTTTTTCACGGTATATTCCTGGCAACCACAGCTGCCGGTATTTTACCGTAAATTTGACAGTTTTTTTTTAACAGTGTGATAGGGCTTTTCCACCTGACAGGAGCTGGAGCTAACTTGGAGCTAGCGCATGTTTTGGCTCCGGGCCATTCTGTTTCCACCAACATAGCTCCAGCTCTCGGAGCCAAAAACCGGGGCTACGCTGGTCCCACTTAGCTTCTGGTCTACAGGCCAGCTCTGAAGTGGGCGTGTTGGTTCTGGAGCAGATAGAGGCAGACTTTGGCCCTTTTCTAATAGAAAACCCATTATCATTTCTTAAGTCAATGTTATATTGAGTTGGTTTATATATCCATTTTTACTTTGTGTAAATAAAGTTACTTATTTTGTATTCTACAAGGACTTTGTTCATTGTTTGTTAAACATTACATGGCCATGTAATGCTGTTACATACATGGAATTTGTCCTCTGCATTTAACCCATCCCTGAGGAGCAGTGGGCAGCCATTTTTGCAGTGCCTGGGGAGCAGTTCGGGGTTAAGGGACTTGCTCAACATCCCACGGTGACGGCCCAGGTGAGGCTTGAACCAGCAACCCTCCGATTACAAGCCCAGCATCCTTAACCACTAGGCCACCACTCCCTCGCTAGGCCACCACTCCCACTCCATAGTGTGGAGTGGAGTACCAGGAAACAATGTTCCCCACCACTTCACAGTCACTGGGTGAATTATGAATGTAACTGATCGCCACAGTATCATCCATTCTATGAATACCACCGGCAACAGAGAAGCCCTTCAGCTCGAAGCGCGTCGTGAGTATCTTCGACGTTGATGACAAGCGTCTGTGTTCAATGAGCACAAGCGTCCAACTACGTGCGTGAAGCACATTTTTGACGCCCAAAACGCGTTTGGTGTGAATGTACCATAAGTGGGCTCTGCATGTGTAATCTGGAAAATAGAAGGCTCCACGCATTACCACAATGTTGTCATGCTGTTTTTAATTCTTATTCATGTACCCCTATGACAGTTCGCATACTCCTGGGGGTACCCGACCGTACCCCACTTTGGGAACCTAGGCTTTAGCATTTGACTGCATTGCATGTTAAATGTGCACTTTATATGCTTTTCTGTTCCAAATTCATGAAGTGAAAAAAATGTAAGTAGCTTTAAGTGTTTTATGACTTAATTAGCATTAAGGTTGAACATTTGTCTTTATAAAATGGTGACTGATAAAATATTGCTTTTGCCTTGTAGTGTTTGTTCAAATAAATATATGGTTAAATGATAGCATTAAATACAGTGTAATATTCATTTTTGGTGCTGTATATATATATATATGTCAATTTTTCCATATTATTAATGTTTAACATCACATCTAACCATTCATCAACATCAGGCACCAGATCACAGCGCCATCTCCTGGTTGCTTTTTACAGGCCAACATCATAACCCTCAGTATTTTACCATCATGTTTATTTTGAAAGTTCAAAGTATTTAATATTCTCAGATACAAAATCTTAAAACTAGTTGGAATCTTAATTCTGATGACCTCCATATCTCTGTCCCATATTGATTTATCAAGGTGCATCTTCTGCCCAGCTTTATTATCATAGAAATATCATAGTTTCTTTTCAGCACATCTCATTTGTGCGCTAGTGATTAAAAATCCTGTGTTTATATAATTAATGTAATGCTCGTGCTGATTTATCTTTGCAATAAGTTGCTTAATATTTGAAGATTCATTGATATTTTCATTTATCAGACGACCTGACCGTCCACTCCATCCCAAGCCAAGCGGCCTTGGTTCATGACGACTGCATCCACTTCAACTGGACCACCCACAGAACCAGTTCATTCCTTTTAAATGGACACACTACACATTACATTCAGGTGCACCTGTATTGTTAAGTCAATAATGTTTGTTTGTTTGTTTGTTTTGTGTCTGTATAATTTACTTTATATTGAATACATTTACAAATCTTTATGCTTTCAAATTGAAGAAAATGTGTAGAACCAGTGTAAGGGGACATTTAAAATCCATAACAAAATAGTTCAATATAGGGTACTGGCAATTATAGTAATAATAATGATAGTAATAAATAACATTAATAATAATAAATACTTGTTTCACTAATGCCAAAAGTGATAAATTAAAACAAGAAAACTTTTTGGGAACCCATGCTTGATTATTTACAGCAGCGCTCACTAATCCTAAACATAAAAATATTACATTTCAGAATCAAAAATATTTTATTAATCCCAGAAGGAAATTATTTGAATAATCTGAAATAAATAATTTCTGTAATTATATATGATTGTTATAATTTAATATATGGTAGTGATAATGACACTAAAAATAATTCCATATTATTCAATATAATTGATATATTACATTTTGACTAATTTAATACATTGCTAATTGTACTTCAGAACGTTTTTAAAGTATTAAACATAACATGCATAATACATATTTAATTACATATTATTAAACTCATATATATGTGGGTGTGCATGTATATTAAGTATTATAATTGATTTAATTATATATTTCTCCCTGCTCCTCTGGGAGAAGATACAGTACCAGACTTTGTAATCTTGGATAGTAGAGAATCAGTTCTCCGAATCGAGGCTCCTCGGTTGAGTCCAGACTTTGTCCGCAAGATGTTTCAGAGTTTCAGAGCTCTGGCGGAGCTGGATGCGGCAAATGCCACATCATCAAGTGCATTTATGAGGAAGCGACAAGGATTCTGCGGGAGCTCCCCAAATTCCGAGACAGAGCCGACATGTCCCAGCCCACCGTGCTGCTGGCTGCCTTCACGGGCACGGCAGCCTTCAACATTGCGGGCAAAACGTTACACTCTGTCCTCAAGCTCCCGAGGTCACTGGAGCCGCCGCACCAGGGCCTTGGCAATACACTCGATGAACTGAGAGCAGTCTTGTCATCCGTCGAAATTCTCATCATCGACGAGATCTCCATAGTTTCCAAGAAGCTGTTTGCCTATGTCAACAGGCGATTCCAGCAGCTGAAGGGAAATCAAAGACCTTTCGGCGCCATTTCCGTTCTGGCGGTTGGCGACTTACCAACTGCCGCCACTGGGCTTGGCCAAGTCGCTGTGTGTCTACGAGGAGACTGAGTTTGACCTCTGGAGAGATCATTTCACCGTGGTTAACCTTACAGATATCATGTGGCAGAAAGATGACCAAGCTTTTGCTTGGTCAATTCCTGAACCGACTGCGTGTCAAGCGCAAGGAAGATTCCCTGAGCATCTCGGACAGAAGTTGCTTATGCAGGCCATCTCTGATGGCAAAGGTTGCCCAACACGAACGCTGCACGTCAAGGTGGGGACGCCAGTCAAAGTGCTCGTAGCTACTGTGTATAGATCCCCAGATTTTGGTTTGCAAAAGTTTTTGCCAAACCTCAAAGCCTTCTTGGACATATTGAAACATATGAATCACCAGCCCATTGTTGTTTGCGTTGACTTCAAAGAAGACCTCCTTTTTTTTTTTTTAAATTATTTCTTTTTAATTTAACAACACATCATCAGTAGGGTACAACTAACCTGTCTCACAATGGTCTAATCCCAGCTCACGTTACTTTTCTGACACCTCCTGCTTAAAACCCAAAAAGTCGGAAGGATCGTGTGGCCCCGCTTTCACGGTCTGTATTCATGCTGAAAATCAAGATCAAGCTAGCTTTTGCCCTTCTGCTCCACGGGCGGTTTCTGTCCTCCCTGAGCTCGCATTAGGACACCTGCCTTACCGTTTGACAGGTGTACCGCCCCAGTCAAACTCCTCACCTGCAACTGTTCCCGGAGCGGGTCGCGCCCGGCGAGAGCCCACTGGGGTCTCGCCTCCCTGCCTCCCCGAGTAAGTGAAAAAACGATAACAAAGACCTCCTTTCACCAGGCACAAAAAGCATCAGAGATGCATTCCCGTCCAGAGGCTACACGCAATTGGTCACAGAGTCTACCACAGACAGGAACACTCTGATTGATCACATTTACATTTCCCATCCTTAGAAATGTATTCAATCAGGTGTTCTCCAAACGTTTTATAGCTACCATAGTTCCGTCTACTGCATTTTGACTGGCTAAATCTGTCTCGTTGCCTTGTCGTGGCACATGTCACACAATTCCTTTATGCCCCTTGTCTCCTGTTTATATGTTATTTACCCTAATTTTCTCAATTGTCTGCAGACTTGGGCACCAGTCAAATCAAACACAGTACCAGAATTTGGGGAGATCTCCACAGCCTGCCTACACACATGTCTCAGGTAAGAACAAATGGCAAATTGAGATTTACATTACTCACATATTTCCATTTATATTATATTATTATATATATTAGTTTGTCACTCTCATTTCTTCACCTAGCTTCAGAATGTTAGACACGCCGTCCAGTAGCAGATGGGCCAGTGGATGTTGCGGTGTCTCCTGACGGTCTGTATAGATCCGGTAACGGCCGTAGCTCCATTTATGTCTAACAGCTACAACGAAACATGCTGGCTGGTGAATATCATATTGATTGATTTGATTGGTGACAACCCCAAACTACACACAAGTCTCAGGCTGTGGAATTCTTCTTCCCGAATTCTGGTCCTCTGCCTGCACACAACTCAGGTAAGAACAAATGCCAAATTGAGATTTACATTCCTCACATATATCACAATTGTCACAGTGACACATTATAATTTCTCTTTTTGTTTCAGAGGACAAGTTACACCCCAGAACCAGGACATTGGAGATGCTTCCCAGACCATCAATGCCATCAATGACCGCATGAGTTTGTCTCTTTTTTTTCCCTACATATAGCTCTAATGGGTTGCAATTTGTGATGTCCACAAAGACACAGTTGTGCCGGGTTGTAGCTAACAAACCACTCCTGACCCTCGTTGTATACCCATTACATTGCTCACGCTGCTTACACACCATTTACACTGATGTCCACCCCATATTCATTCTCATTACATTGTATTTCTGTATCACGTTTTTCTGCAGTGTGTGCCTTGTCCTCGCTCTTCTCTCTCTCTTGTGTTTCAGGTGTCTTGGAGCTGGCAGTTCCTAATATGTTGTAGAGTTAGGGTTAGTGTGGTTCATTGTGTGTCTGTGTGTGTGTACACCAACGAACTAACCTGTGTTATGTCTCTCTCTCTGTGTGTGTGTGTGTGTGCACTAACAGGGTGGGTGGTGGGAATCCAGCCATAGAGACTCACTCAGTGTGTTATTTTGTGCCAGTCCCAAGCCTGGATAAATGGAGAGGGGCACCTTGAGTGTAAAATCAGTTTTCTGTGTCTCTTCTCTATGGTAGTATGTTGGATGTACATGACATTGGAGACACTTCCTAGACCATCCCTGCCATTGATGACCTGAGTTTAAAGCCTCATGTTTTATCCCCAACAATATTTTATTATTTGACACAGATTGCCTTAAATTGACACCCATTCTCTTTATTACACGAAGAGATGAACAATGTACAATCTGCATTATATAATTTAATGTGTGGTGTGCCAAAATTATTTATTTTATACATCAATGATTTTGTCTGTGTCTAAACTGCTAAAATGTATTCTCTTTGCAGATGACACTACTTTATTTTATTCTGGGGAAAATTTAACACAGGTGTTGGAAGTAGTTAAAAATTAATTTAAAAAAAGAAAAAATTGGTTTGACATTAAACAATTGTCACTAAATTTTGGAAAAACAAACTTTATGGTATTCAGTAACAGAAGGAAAGATATTGCATGTTCAGTTATTATACACGATATTGAAATAAATAGAGTAAGGGAAACCAATTTTTTGTGTGCTATGGTTGATGAGAATTTGAGCTGGAAATTACATATAATTATACAAATATTAAAATATCAAAAACAATATCTGTACTACATAAAGTAAATGATCTATTGGATAACAAAGCACTGTTCATGTTATATAACTGTCTGATTGTTCCTTATCTGACCTATTGTGTAGAAGTCTGGGAAAATGCCTGTAAGACAAACATCCAGTCAGTCTTTATATCACAGAAAAGAGCCAAACCAATAATAAGCAGAACACAATATAGACATCCAACAAACCCATTATTCCATCAGTTAAAAATGTTGAAGTTCAATGACATTGTAGATTGGAGTATTTTGCAAATTATGCATAAAGCACATCAAAAAAAATCTTACCTGTAAATCTCCAGGTCAGATTTGTAAAAAGAGTAAGTAAGTATAATTTAAAAGGAAAAGAGATCTTTTTTTTTTTTTGTATTAAAATACTGATTTACCTGACAATGTAATGCTCTTTGTTGTTAGTATTTAGTAGTTCAGTGTGCTCAGAGTGACTAGATGAGATTATTTGTTAGTGTTGTGGTTGAATGAGCTTCATTTGAGACGTGTATGAAGTGTTTTGTTGGTGAGAAACACTTTTGGAGATGAGAGTAACTGTTGAGCTGAGATGACTGATGGATATACAGGCTGTGTTTAGAGTTTTGAACATGTGACTTCAGTTTCAACCAATACTTGTTAGCAATCGGGAAAAAAAAACTCTAATAGAGTGGAAGGGTCCCAACCCACAGGTTGAGAACCACTGGTGTATTGCATGTCAAAGAATCCATGTACTATGACGAGATTGTATGTCCAAGCATGTATTTATGTCTCTCCTCTACATTGCACACATTTGATCACCACTGTATTTATATCCATACAGGGCTTGGTCCGTCATACATATAGAAGCCTCACAGAGCTGCAATGGAAGGTCTAGCCACAGGACAAGTATGTTTTTTGTCTTTTTCCCTCTGAATTGGCACTGTTAGTGAAAATTACAAAACACAGTTAGATTTTTTTTGTTTTTTTTTTGTAACATGTTTTGCTGAATGATGAGTATCTTCTACCTTCACCACCACCACCACAGATTCTGTTCTGATCACAATGAAAAAGTGACCATGGCTGTGATGGGGGCCATTTAAGATGCTGAGCCACACTGGGGCACAAGCCAAGTTAGAAGTAAGTCTGATCACATTCATCTGGGGACCTAATTTAATGTATTTGAGTGATCATTATCCTTTTCAGATGCATTAAAATAATACATTTAGTATGAATTCATGACATAGTATTTGTGTTGTCATTTTCATTCACTAGGAGCTGCAACATGGCTTTAGAATCCTACGAGGCCAGTGAGGAACAGGACCTGAATGGGACCAAGGAGGATGTAAAGAGTAGGAAGACTCTTACCAGCAGGAGAGATCCAGTGTTATTGCCGTGCTCCATACTGCTGCATTTATTGATCATGGTATTTATCAATCACCTGTAAACAAAGTGTATACAGGCTATTTCTAAAGTGACTCTTTAAGACATTTTAATTGCCTGCGACAAGCTGTTGAGCTAAGGTTAATGCATCAATAAACCAATTGGAACAACAATTAATAACAGCAATGGATTTGTTTCTGTTATCATTTATTGTCATAATTTAAGGACCCATAATTGTTTTGTTACATTGTGTTAGCCAAGAAATGTATGGGATTAAATATTTAAAGTGGGTCTTGTGTTCATGTCAGGACAGCTGAAATAAAAATGGTCAGGATACTGACCTCTCTTCCCATTTGTCACACAGCTTTTCAAGGAATGGGTCAAAGTGGGACAGAGGATCCTCTCTCCAGAAGAAAAAACTGTTTACAAATCTGCCTCTACCAAAGCAACACAACTGTCAGAGATGAAGGAAACCTGCCAGAAAGCACTGGGCAATAACAGAAAAAAAAGTGTTGAGCCAAGATCCACTCACTTATGCACAGACTCTGGACACTTTTCAAAAAGGCTCCGCCCTAATTCAGATAAAACATCTATCTATCTGCATGTGAGTGAGGTGGAAGAAGACTCAGATAGAGATGTTTAAAATTTTGTTTTTGTGATAAATGTGTGTGTGTGTTTCTTTTCCTACCTCATTCTAATTTTATTGTGATAGAATAAAATGTTATGTGCACTAAGTGATTTTTGTTTTTAATATTTATCTTGATAGTCTCTATCTTCAAAGTAGATCTGCCATTTTTGATGAGACAATTGGTACAGAGGGGAAAAGGTTTAAGTGGACCTAGTATAGAGTTAGGGACACTGCATTTAACTGTCCTGGGTATGGTGAGTCACCCTATGGGCCATGAATTGTATACTGAAATATGCATATTGCTGAAATAATTTGTAGAACTTCAAATATGGTCGGAGAGAGTATCGGTGCAGTATTCGGAATCAAAATACTAGTGGTGTTCGGACTTCGGATATGACCGGGGAGAGTATCCGGGAATAATTGAACTCCGGGATATGGCAAGTATAAAAGTGTTCCCATATCCGGAGTTTGACATGCTCCGAACATGACATCGACTTCAACTGCTGTTCGGAGAGTATCCCAGGTGGATATCACCGTATTTGACTCATATCTTGGAATATTCTGGGTTCGATTCTTGGGCTTTTTGCGCAGTGGCAGTTCCAAAAAAAGGGAAGAATATTGCTTAGGCTTGTCCCAGTTGCACTAACTGCATAACTCTGATAAAAGAATCTGACTTTATGTTGTATAATTTGAAAGAAGAGAAAACAATAAATTTCACTAAAGCCAGCCAGCCAAGCCACAGTGGGCAAGCCGAGGCAGCTGAGACAACAACCAGACAGCAGCACCTTCGATAGCTCAGATGGGAGAGTGGAGGACTGTAGAGTGAGTTGCTGTGATCCTTAGGTCACTGGTTCAATTCAGGTTCGAAGGAAAAATGTTTTCACAAGTTTATCTTATCAGCTGTAATATTTCAACTATCTTGCCTTTGGATGCCCATCCTGCAGGCCAGCAACCTCTTGATAGACCATCCTCAAGGAAAATGTCCTGTATCCTCAACACACTCAATGCCGTTGACGAGATAATTTGTCATTTTAAATCCAAACGCTCAGTGCCATTGACAAGAAAACTCGTTATTTGCATTTTATCACGGAGATTACTAGAATGCACCCTAGCAGAGGTCCCTAATCAATATCCATCCATTCATCCATTTTCAGGCCCACTTATTCCTGTTTGTTAGTGTCGCAGGGGTCACCGGTGCCAATCTCCAGCTCTCATTGGGCGCTGGGCAGGGGTACACCCTGGACAGGGCGCTAGTCCCTTCATCAATATCTAAGCTGTAATGTGTTGCAGTTACCAACTGGTGCCCTGAAGGTGGCAGCAGTGCACCTTTAGATGGGAAATCAGCCACTGATGCTACCATTAGCTAAGGAGGGAGAAGCAGGGAGGAGGGAGATTATGGCGCTATGAAGTGATGTTGTGAAGTATCCAGCAGCTCACAGCACCACATACTAACACAGAACATGTGTGGACTTGAGTGGATTATTGATAATGTTGTGATTGTGAGATAAAACCCTCAACCTACCAGACTAAACGGGTCATCCGAGCATGTCGGGAGGAAGAGGAAGTTACGTCTGTGCAACTGACAGGGAGGGATACAAAATACAGTAAGTAAAACATTAAACTGTGAGCCAGATAGCAAAATAATGATAATTTTGCCATTAAAAGCCTTTTCTCAGTGTTGTTGTTATTTATGTGTTTTTGGTTTTTTTTGTTTGTTTTTTTAAGGAAACCAATGTTCAGATGTAATAGTTTTCAATAAAGCACAAAAAATTGGTTCAAAGTCGCTGGCAGATTTTTTTTAGGAGAAGCCGTTTCTCTTAACTTTTTGCTCTGAAACTGGCAATTTGTGTAAAACTTGTTCTATTCAAGGGCTGATTTCGGGAGAACGAAACAAGCCAAAAACAAACAAACAAAATTCTGATGAAAGTAGAGGCCTCAATCTTTCAGAGTCTGGTCTCAGATTTTAGATAGTCATAGTACAAAATATCCTGTGGCTCTTTAGATATCTCTCAAAATGCTCCAAAAACGGCTGGCACTCAGGGGGGGTCGAAGCTCTGAAAATGGCTGGCACTGAATGGGTTAGTCAATAAATCTGCAAACCACTTTTTTCTGCTGAATACAGGTGTATTTTGGGTATGAAGTAGTGTTGTTGATTGGTCATACTCCAATTCTCAACATTTTAGTCAAAGTATTTCAATTTGGTACATTTGTAATAATGTAAGAGTGACTGCCCTCAATGGGACAAATCCTGGCTATTACAATTTTGCTCTTGGCTTTAAACAAGATTCTGTGACGTTTCGGGACAATCTTGCATCACAAACAAGCACTGTTAGCCACAGGAGCCAAAGGTGCTCTAACAAAAAACTAACACCTGTGGCCTCTGCAATATGTGGTGAGTAGGTTGACTTGAGAGGAGTATGGAAAGAGGGGGAAAATGAGTATTGAGTAGCTTGTTAGCATAGCTTAGATTGTTCTTTGAAGATTTTGTCATAGACTGGGGGTGTTGATGGTGTATGATGGCGCTTTGTCAGAATGGCCGAGTGGTCAAAGGCGCTGCGTTCAGATCGCAGTCTCCTCAGGAGGCGTGGGTTCAAATCCCACTTCTGACAGCAATACAAGGCATTTATGCAGTCCTGTTTTTTTTTTTGTTCGTATAAATTGTAGATAAAACGTTCATACAAGTTTTGCATGTGGCAAGGACAATAGGCATATATTCTGTTTTGCAGTTCCAAAAAAAGGGAAGAATATTGCTTAGGATTGTCCCAGTTACACTAACTGCATAACTCTGATAAAAGAATCTGACTTTATGTTGTATAATTTGAAAGAAGAGAAAACAATAAATTTCACTAAAGCCAGCCAGCCAAGCCACAGTGGGCAAGCCGAGGCAGCTGAGACAACGACCATACAGCAGGTTCTTCCAATCCATCCAGCCAGCAAGCCAGGTAATTAGCTAGCTAACTAGCCCATACAGCAGAACCTTCGATAGCTCAGATGGGAGCGTGGAGGACTGTAAAGTGGGTTGCTGTGATCCTTAGGTAATTGGTTCAACTCCGGTTCGAAGGAATAATGTTTTCACAAGTTTATCTTATCAGCCATAATATTTCAACTATATTGCCTTCGGGTGCCCATCCTGCAGGCCAGCAACCTCTTGATAGACGATCCTCAAGGAAAATGTCCGGTATCCTCAACACACTCAGTGCCGTTGACGAGATAATTTGTCATTTTAAATCCAAACGCTCAGTGCCATTGACAAGAAAACTCGTTATTTGCATTTCATCACGGAGATTACTAGAATGCACCCTAGCAGAGGTCCCTAATCAATATCCATCCATTCATCCATTTTCAGGCCCACTTATTCCTGTTTGTCAGTGTCGCAGGGGTCACCGGTGCCAATCTCCAGCTCTCATTGGGCGCTGGGCAGGGGTACACCCTGGACAGGGCGCTAGTCCCTTCATCAACATCTAAGCTGTAATGTGTTGCAGTTACCAACTGGTGCCCTGAAGGTGGCAGCAGTGCACCTTTAGATGGGAAATCAGCCACTGATAAAAATCAGACCTCTAGCACCATCTACTGGGAAGTTACTCAAGTTCATCTCTGAAGGCCCACACCTCAGACCCCTGGGGGCCCGGAAGGGAACCGACGAGAGGTCCGGTTCTCACATATGTTAAGGGGACCGTTAAGCCGATATAGGAACAGTTGACTCCATCTCGATAACACTTTGCGTTCCTGAGTTATAACCAGTTTTCCAGATTTCCCTGTCAGCACTTTTTACTGGCAGCCATTTTTTTCAGATCAAATGGTCAATAACTTTTGATAGGAAAATGCCACAAACTTGTGCTTTACACCTTTGGAAAGGTCTCAATAAACTCTATAACATATCAAAAAAATCAGACCTCCAGCGCCTTCTAGTAGCGACATAGGCAAGAGAAGACAATGTGAAATTCCACTGATGAGGTGTATCTCAGCTTGTGTATGTGCCACAGACTTGTGCTTTACACCTTTGGAAAGGTCTCAATAAACTCTATAACATATCAAAAAATCAGACCTCTAGCACCATCTACTGGGAAGTTACACAAGTTCATCTCTGAAGGCCCACACCTCAGACCCCTGGGGGCCCGGAAGGGAACCGACGAGAGGTCCGGTTCTCACATATGTTAAGGGTACATCCAACCTTCAAACACATACTCATTTGGCCATAATTGAAAACTCTACTTATGCTCCTACATGAATACATACTTGTGACGGGCACTGTACTAGTAATTAAAAAGTTGAATAGTTTAAAAAGTTGAAAAGTTATTAAAAACTCGTATGACTAAACACCACAAATAACATCTAAAGTGTAGTCTGTAATTCTGGCTTTTAGTTTCTATAATCAACATCAGATTAATTCCGATCTGTAAATTGTTAAAAAGGATTTGATTCCATAAACATATTTTTCATATTTTTTTTATTTCTTCCTAACATTTCATTTACAGTTCCCCAATTTCTAGCATTATTTAAATTAATATATCTAATCTTCCTATGATAATATGACACACATTTAATCACAAAAGACAGCTTCGATCAGATCAGCGTTGACAGGTTGTCAGGGCAACTCAGGCAAAAATGGAAGCTCAATGTTGACAGGTTGTCAGGGCAACTCAGGCTAAAATGAAAGCTGCAGAATCTCCTCTTGCACCGTCAGACTAAAGCTTTAATAATATCGATTAACCAGCAGATGTCACCAGTGAGCAACGTTTGAGACCAAAGTGAGTTTCTAATAATAATAATGTCAACTTTAATGACTCATTTTATCTAATATATTTTAATGTGTATTATCTTTTATTAGAAAATATGCTTAAAGTTAATCTTTTTTGTTTTGAGGGATTTTCATTGAAAAGTGATTTTTATTTTATTTTATTAAAATGTGAAAGGTAAACTGCTTTCATTAATCTGTACTCGTAATTATTGATCATTTCTGACATAACATTAACTTATAATATAGTATTCTGATTACATTTTAAATTTACATATTGATATTCAATTTTGTTTCCCTGTTTTCTTCCAGAACTTTAAGGAATTTGAGTACATGATGGGTGAGTGTGTCAATAATCTAATAACATTTTTCACCTTGTACATTGATATTTAGATGAAACTGATCAGCCACAGTATTATGAATATTATATTGAGCCTAATAAAGTGTGCTTCATCTTTTTTCTAACACAAGCTGCCATGATATATGAATGACCATTCTATGATAATTATGTACTTACTTGTAATGTAGACTATAGTTTTATTTCAGTTATTGTTTTATCAATTATTTTTGATACCAGAAATGTTAAGTGGAGCCTTTGGGAGGTACTAAATGTATGCATAATAACAGGCAAACAGCTCCAGGTTTGATAAATGTGAATTCTCACTCTGAATTATGGATTTGCATTTCCTCCTCCAATATTTTGCGGCCCACAGCTGATCCGCCCACATTGCATATTAATAAGAGGAAAAAAACATGCTAAATGCATTGTGCACGCTATGTTTCATGTTTGCATTCCTGATTGGCTGAGGTTTGCACCGTTTATCAGCGTACGTAGTGACGTTTACACATGGTTTTACTTTACAGCTGCTATTCTTTAATAAATCCACTCCATAAGGTATTGACTACTCTCAGAATGAAAGGAACATTTCACCCAGAATAACAAAGTGTTTCTGAACAGGATTACAGACTAAACCTTAACAGATGGAATCACTACATCCAACATGTGGTTTTTTAATCTGATATGCAGGACGTAATGAAACTGTTCCTAAGCAGAAGTAGCAGATAATAAAACACATTTAATGCTGACACCATCCTCCTACTAAAAGTCTTTTATACATTTTATCTTCTTTGAACAGTTGATCATGTTGCAGGTGATGTTATAACTACTTGATTTAACGGTGTGTATTTGTCCTCACTGTCAGACGGTGAACAGAGAGCCTGTGAAGGACCAGATTCTATGTATGTGAAGCTGATTTCCTCAGACGACCATGAATTCATTGTGAAAAGAGAACACGCCCTGGTATCAGGGACAATCAAAGCCATGCTGAGTGGGCCAGGTAAGGAAACAGCACTAAAGAGAGCTTTTCTGATGTCTTGAAGACTTTTTCTAAGGAATCTTTTTATTAATGAGTGTAAACATTAGACAATGTTGTATCTACTAATGTTCAATCTGTCCAGAGTCACAGGTGTTGTATTTTATTGCAAAGCACACACAGATTATAAGTAACATTGGGTCTGGATATCATTTGGGATGTTTGACCTTCTGTGACTTCATATGCAGGACAAATTGCTGAGAATGAAACCAACGAGATAAAGTTCAGGGAGATTCCCTCTCATGTCCTGTCGAATGTCTGTGAGTATTTCACCTACAAGGCCCAGCACACCAACAGCTCCACAGAGGTACCCGACTTCCCCGTCTCTCCAGAGATCACTATGGAACTGATCATTGCTGCAAACTTTTTGGATTGTTAAAGTTGAAAAGAAAAACATCAAATAAAAGCATAATTATTTATCAAAGTGTCTTTTTTCCCTTTCCAAAAAATATTGCCTCGTTATCATGATCCCAGTATTGTTTATTGTTTAGTGAGCTTTGTACATCATAACATAACATAACATAACATAACATAACATAACATAACATAACATAACATAACATAACATAACATAACATAACATAACATTATGATAAACCTGTGTGCGTGTGCCTCTGAGCGTGCTAGGCAGTGGAGGTCTAGTGGTTGAGGAAACAGGCTCACCTGGTCTATCATTGTGGGATGTTGATCAGTCCCTAATACGTATTGATCCTGACTGGGTGCTACACCATGGCTGCCCACTGCTCCTCAGGGAGGGGTTTCATTACAGAACACATTCTGTGTATGTAGCTTTACAATATTTGTCATTGAACACATCTCATTTGGGATGATTCTAAACCTGTGTATTATTACAGAAGTATAATTACACAACAAACAACATCTCATCAGACGGCTCAGCTTTAGCGCTTGGTCACTATTAGCAAAACAGCTACTGAGCAGAATGGCAAGTAACACAGTACAAATACTTTGTTACTTACTTAAGTAGGTTTTTCAGGTACTTTGTACTTTTAGAAGTGTTTATGTTTACTTTGTTACATTTTCAACATAAATGTTGGTACTTTCTACTCTTTACATTTCCCAAAAAGGCTCGTTACTTATATGTATATATATATATATATACATATAAAGTTATATTAATCAAAGTCACAAACGTCTTACTAAAAATATTTTCAAAATAAAAGACAAGCATTTTTTTTTTGTGATAAATAAAGAATAAAGGCCTCTGTAAAGTGTTTAGTGCTGATGTGTTGGAGTCTGTGTGACTGGTGGTGGGTAGTTAAACATGTAACTAACCCAGTGGAGGGTTTAGTTAGTATCACTAGGGCTTTTATTGTTGTGAGAGAGCGGTGTGCAGTGTTTACATTGTTTAGCAGGAGTTTATTGGTGATCCAGTTAAAACAATACAGGTCAGTGTCTGCATAAATCAGTGACAAACAAACAAAACTAATGGATAAAACATTCTTGTGCTTTTATTTTGAAGAGGGTCAATTGAGCAAAAGAGGATAATGAATGGGGGCGCACGATGGCTTAGTGGTTAGCACGTCCACCTCACAGCAAGAAGGTCCTGGGTTCAAGCCCTGGGGTGGACTTGGGTCCTTTCTGTGTGGAGTTTGCCTGTTCTCCCCGTGCTGTGTGGGTTTTCTCCGGGTACTCCGGCTTCCTCCCACAATCCAAAAACATGACTGTAAGGTTGATTGGAGTCTCTAAATTGCCCATAGTGAATGAGAGAGTGAATGGTTGTCTGTGTCTCTGTTGCCCTGTGATGGACTGGCGCCCTGTCCAGGGTGTACCCCCGCCCAGCGCCCTATGAGAGCCGGAGATTTGCACCGGCAGACCCCCGTGACCCTGTTAAACGGGAATAGGCGGGTATGAAAATGGATGGATGGATGGATAATGAATGAACACATCTAACATAAAGATTAAGGTAATTATGTTTCAAATTTAGTCAAATTAAGTTTACTATCCAGTGTTTACCAGTTATATTAAAAAAAAGATTTTTGCTCGCTTTATATATTATACAAACCTTTTCAAAATAAAATAGTAACATGCTGGCTTTGTGATAAATATAAATAACACTGTTTAAATAAAGCCAGTGATGTTTGGTTGAACCTGAGGAATTATTTACATTTTATTTTTTATTGACAGATATTTTAACTTATTTTGAAGAACAACAGGTTTTGCCGCTGGGTGGAGCTGCTTTATATACTTGAGTTGGACGGTTCATTGTAAAGCTCGATGACTTTGATTATTTGTTGTTTGCTACCTCTTCCCAGTTAAAGTGTTTCAGCTGTGGGGTGGAGGGACACCTCATTAGAGCATGTCCTGATCAATCTGGTTTTAGATCAATCCACTCCACTGAAACTGCTCTTCTGAAAGTTTCTAGTTAACTAGCCTCAGAAACCTTGGGGTTGTTTTTGATCAGTCCATGTCTTTGGAGGGACATTGTCGTCAATTGACTAAAAACTGTTTTAACCACCTGAGAAATATATCTAAAGTGAGGCATCTATTATCAAAATCAGATCTGGAACTGGTCATACACGCATTTATATCATCTCGTATTGACTACTGTAATTCTGTTTTTACTTGTTTTAATAAGTCCACCCTAAACAGACTCCAGATCGTTCAGAACGCTGCTGCCAGACTTTTAACTGGTGCTTCTAGAACATCCCACATTACCCCCATTCTTGCTACTCTGCAAAATTGTTAACTCTGCTAAATTGTTAACAAACAAAAAATATTATATTTTAAATATTAAATAATTCATATATACCTAATAATTCCAATAAAGCAGACACAATAGACCCCTAAATAATATATAATTTGATAATATTAATAAAATTTCTACCTAAATAAATGCTTTTGCTATTCTGTACATTACGTGTTGTTAAAGTTAATAGTATTCATAGATCTGCTTGACAATGTCATATATTCTCCTTTTTCTATGATAGTGTAATGTTGCTAGGCGACCAGCCTGCTAACTAAACGTTAGCTAAATACTCTCTGGGTTCTAGACTCAAATACACTGTAATTCAGTCTTTAGATCAATGTGTCCAACTTGTGATACAGTAAGATCAACACCACTGTGAACATTTGAACACACTGTCAGACTCAGATCCACCTTTTTCACTCAATGATGTTCTGATGAACTTACTGCAGCACTGCCAACAGTAGTTGTTGATGTAACTCACTTTCCTTTACACAGGAGATCTGATCTTTAGAAATTGGTGTATTTTTTATTCAGCCTCTGTTGATCATCATAACTTCATAGCATTTATTCAGACATTCTCAACACAGACACATGGTGATACAGGACTGTGGACCAGAACATGTTATCAGGAGATACAAATGATTTCAGCCTGTCTCACTGTGCCTGATAGAAAATGTATCCCCTCTATAATCCTCAGGTGATGGACTAACATCATCTGCTTTATTCTGTACACATTTATCATCATTCATAATAAAACTAGTGAATTAGAACTAGTTTTATCAAACACAGCTAAAGTTATGGAGGACAGACAAACTTAAAAATGACCTCCACTTGTGCCAGGCTTTTCAGCATGATGTAAGAACTTTATGTCCTTGTCACACGAACCAAGAGGGTCCAGCTGCAGAACCTCCATTCCCCGCTCCTCCATGCCCCGCTCTGGAAGTGACATCATGAAATGAAGAAAAAAATACAAAATAAAACCGATAGCATAGCCATGTTAGCTAGGCATTTCCGGAAGGTTTATCTGGATTTTAAGACCTTTGTTAACCGGATTCCTCAGCAGTGTTACATTGAAAAAACAAAGTATAAAGCACCTCATCAACAACATATAAACTGATCAGCATTTCTGTGAATGATGTTGATCGTTAGAGACACAATAGTTTTATTTGTGCTGCAGTTCTATCACAACCTCTTTGTTTTAACCTTAAAACGGCGATAAATGTAGGATAAATTCAATGTTTAAAGATTCACAGCATTAATACCGTAAAACTTTAAGTGCAACACATGAAGGTAAAATATTTCATTAAGTCCATTTTATGATAACTGTTATATATTATTTTTTAGTGATTAAAGTAATTCTTACAGCCCAGAGCTAATTGTTTTATGACACAATATCGAAACTTTCAAGACGTGGTTTTACATTAGACACTTTGTGTGAATGTTTTATGTATGTTTTTTTTTTTTAAAGTGCAATTTTAAGGTTTTACTAGGATGGTGTCTTATGTGCTCATAATTTATGCACAATTGCATTAACATTACACTAGCAATAAATAATCATATGCAGAATCACATGGCTTGATAATCACTGTATATTGTCTTTAAGTAAAAGCACAGCTTATAACTCAGATCTAGTAAAAGTAGACCTAAAGGAATATAGATATTGCTATATATATATATATCATAAATCTAATATTAATGACATCAGTAAAATATACAAAAATGTACATTTTGTTACAGTTGTGAATAGGCATACTGTTATTAACTTATTAAGTATACAATGCCAGATGTCATGGCCCTTCTGTGTGTCCACTCCCCTCTCCCGGTGTGGGCGGAGATTTCCTGGAGTTGCTGCTGATGAGCACACCTGGCTTCAATTACCTCACCCAGCTGACAAAAGCCCTGTGCTCCAGCCAGTCTTCGCCAGATTGTCAGTCTTCTAGACGCGCTGAACTGTGTTCCTGTTTTGTACCTGGCCTACTCTGCTTCTTGATTTTTGAAGAGTTTGGACAATAAATTGCACTCACCTTGCCTTCTGTCTTGAGTCACTTTTTGGGTCAGCACCTTTGAGCTGTGACAGAACAATCTGGCCAATGGACTTGGACTCCCTCAAACGTGCGCTGGGTTCCCAGGGAGCCTTGATTGGCCAGCATGATACAATGCTTCGAGAGATCACACAGAAGCTGACAGAGTTGACTGCGAATGTTGCCCAGCTTGGTAATCAGGTGGACCAGCTCTCCACTCAACTTGCAGCTGCTGCTCCTTCACCTCAAGCCCTGGTTCAACCTCCATCTCCCTCCGGGAGCCAGCTTCCTCAGCCCACCAACCGAGAGCCTCACATTCCTACTCCTGAACGATACTCTGGGGACCTGGGTGCTTGTGGACGTTTCCTTCTCCAGTGCTCCCTGGTGTTTGATCTCCAGCCTTCTGCCTACACCTCAGATAAGTCCCGTATTGCTTTTGTCATAAGTCTACTGACGGGTAAAGCCTCCCAGTGGGCTACTGCATGTTGGGAAAGCCAATCAGACATTTTCCTGACTTTTGCTGCTTTCACTAAGGAGATGAAGAGAATTTTTGATCATCCTTTGAAGGGGAAGGAAGCAGCTAAACGGTTGTTAATGCTAAGTCAAGGCTCCTCCTCTGTGGCCCAATATGCTGTGGACTTTAAGATCTTGGCCGCCGAGAGTGGGTGGGATGATACAGCCCTTCAAGCAGCTTTTTCAAGAGGGTTAACCGATGCTCTCCGGCCATCTGCCCGGGGACCGGCCGCGGCTCGTGGCGGCGCTGCGCAGCCTTGGGCGGGGCGGGGCTGGTGGCCTTGGGCCCGCTGTTGTTCGGGGTGTGCTGGCATCGGGGGGGTGTCTCGTGCCGGTGCGTGGGTCGTCGGGGATTGCCTCCGTGGGGGGGGGGGCTCTATTGGCGCCGTTGGTGTAGGGGGGCGGTTCCGGGCTGGGGGTGCTTCGGTACTCTGGCTTACCGGTCCGTGGCTGGCGGGATGGCCCTGCTTGGCGGTGGATGGCGTCCTCTCTCGTCGGGGGGGCCGGGGCCGCCTCCCGGTGGAGAGTGTTGTATCGTGGCGCCGGGTGGGCCTGTGCTGGCCCTGGTGCGGGCATGGGCCTCCCCCCTGCTCGGCCGCTCCCCTTGGTGGCGGGGTGGCGTTGCTCCGGGCCGGCGGGCGGCGGGGGTCGCCCCCTGGGGCGCCGGGGGATGTTGTTGGTGCCTGGCTGTGCCCGGGGGTGGGGGGTGTCGCCGTGCTCCGCGGGGCCGGCGCGGTCTGGGGGGTGCCGTGGGGGGGGGTCTCCGGCTGTGCTGTTCCGGGGCCCGCAGTGCCACTTGCCCGTCTGCGCCATCTACCCTCTCGCGTGGCCCGCCACGCGGACGGGCCCGGCTCACACTGGACAGGCCTCCTACATGTTCACTTCACCCCACTCCCAGCTGGTCTGGCTGGCTGGGGGTGGAGGGGGCCGCCACCTGTGTTACTATGTAGTGGCGTGGGGGCGGCCCTCCCACCTCTAGTTGCCCTACTAATCCCTCCAATTTTAATCGCATCTCAACATGCCACCCCCCGGAGGGTGTATCATCATTTACACCCTCCGGCCTATTACACCACATACACATAAATCCACAGAGGCTGGAGGGGGAGCACCGCTCCCCTCCATCCCCCTTCTTTTAATTACACCCCATACATTCACCAAACACACACATTCACACAGGGGATCGGGAAGTGCCTCTCCATTGGGGAATGGAGAGGCACCATAACAGGGTGGTGGGTTGGTACACATATTTGGGCCTCTCTGGTGGGGGCCTGGCCCCTCTGTTGGTGGCTGGGCCACTGCATAGAGTAAAAGCACATCAAGATGGTGCGGTCGGGCGTGGCGGTGGGTCTCGGGGGGGGCTTTGCCGGGGTCTCTCCTTGCGGGGTCTTTCCGGGCTGTGTCGGCCGGGTGGGGCGCGGGGGTGCCTCTCCCCCTTGGGTGTGGCTTGGTGCTTGCTTTGTCTCCTGGTGGCCTTGGGGGCGGGCCCCGCGGTGTGCGGGCCCGGGGCGGCCTGCCTCGCCGGTTTGGGGGGTGGGTGTGCTGGGGGGGTGCTGGTGTCCTCACCGGGGTTGGGGCAGGGTTGTTTGGCGCCTCGGGATGATGCTGTTTACTGGGGGGGCGGCGTTAGCTGTTCCGATGGTTGAGGTTGCTTTCGGCCGCCTGGTGGGTATGTCCTGCCATCTGCGGACTGGTGGGTGGGTCCGGGGCATCTTTGGCTGGGGGCTGCTGTCCCGCGCTGGATGTGTGCCGTTGGGGTGCTTCCGTCCCCGCGGTGGGGGTCGCCGGTTGCTCGCGGGCCGGCGGGGGGCGCTGCCCCGTGGCTTGCGCTGTCCGGGGGGCGGCGGGCCCTGGGCTGCTGGCCTTGTGCCGTCTGGGGCTGTGCGGTCCTGCTGGGCTGTGGCCGGGACCTGGGCTGGGGTGGGGGGCGCGTCCCGGGGGGCTTGGCCCGGGGGCTTGGCCCGGGGGCTTGCCCTTGGGGGGTCCTGGTCCCTGGGGGTGCTCCTGGGGCCCTGGGGGTTGGGGGTTGGAGTCGGTGGCGTGGTGCGCTGGGTCCTTGGCTCCTTGGGGGCTTTTCGGGTGTGTATGGGGGGGGCAATGGCAGCCTCTCGGCTTGGGACCTTGGGGGCGTTCGGGGGGCTGCTTGGCCGTGGGGTGGTCGCCGGGGGCCCCTAGATCTCTCGCTCTTTCTGCTGGCCCGACTGCTTCTTCGGGCCCGGGGGCGGCTCATGGGTTTTGCAGTAGCGGCTCTTGGAATCACATTTGTCATTGACGCACTGGCCTCGGGCTGTGGGATAACACTCATACTGGGCTCAACCATAGACACGTTGTTCCCAAATACCTGTTTTATGTAACTTCCACTCACTTCCTCCTCTGCTCACAGCCACCACCATTATTCCTAAGCCGCACACTGGTCACCAGACTGGCTTGATAACACAACAATAAGCACAATATACACAACCACAATTTCACATCACATCACTTGAAACTTATTGATTATTCCCCACCCATTCGTTTTCCTATCTTGTATCCCTCCTCCCTGTTAACTCCCCCCTCACCCTGGTGTAACACTGCCCTCTCTTTTTTACATCCTCCCTTTAATAAAGTATTTACCCTTCCCTAGGGAGGGCTGGTGATGGTCACAATTATGCAATGAAATAAATTCATTCATTTAATTGCAATAATAAAATATGCGTTGCTGTTAAAAGATTGCACTTCTTGTAGTGTTAACCTTCAACAGCATGTGCAAACAAGGTGAAAAAAAAAAAAAAAAAAAAAAGACGGTTAACCGACAGTGTTAAAGACGAGTTAGCTGCCCGAGATGATACAGACTGTCTCGAGGATCTCATCTCACTTTCCACTCGCTTAGACAATAGGCTCAGGGAGAGACGCCGTGAGAGAAGCTCTCGCCAGTCAGCTCCACGGGTTCCAAGCTCTTCCCAATTTGCTTCATTGTTGCCTTCTGCCTCAACCAGTTCTCCTGTTTTTTCCAGTACTCCAGATCCTATGCCTGCAGAGGAACCCATGCAATTGGGTAGAGCCAATCTTTCAGCCGCTGAACGCCTCGACCGCCAAAGGTCAGGCTTGTGCATGTATTGTGGTCAAGAGGGGCACTTCATCAGCTCTTGTCCACTACGGCCAAAAGAAAGGGCTCATCAGTGAGTGGAGAGGCCCTGGTGAGCCATACCTCCTCTCCCCAATCTCCTTGCTCTGATCGGCTCCAACTCCAGTCCTCCATTATCTGGCATTGTAAGTCCATTCCTCTATTTTCTCTTGTTGATTCTGGGGCCGATGACAATTTTATTGATTCTGCCATAGCCCAGCAAGCTCAAATCCCCATGGAGCCCTTTGACCCACCTAGGGATGTTAATGCATTAAATGGAGAACATTTGGCCAAAATAACACACCGTACTATCCCTCTCACACTGCTAATACAGGGGACTAATCACAAGGAACAAATTCAATTGCTTGTTATTTCATCCCCACATGTTCCTATAGTTCTGGGTCTTCCATGGCTCAAACGCCATAACCCCCACATTGACTGGTCAGTGAACAAGATTGTGAGTTGGAGTGTATTTTGTCACACAAACTGCCTTCAATCTGCCATTACTCCAGAAGACTCCCCTAAGCCACCTCCTCGCCCCCCCGATCTGAGTTTGGTTCCCAAGGATTACCATGATCTGGCAGAAGTTTTTAGTAAACAGAGAGCGCTTAACGTGGTGGAGGGGTTTGAGTACCCGAATGATCCTGGGAGCTATGTTGTCGGGGGCTTAATGTCCCTGGTAGGGTCTCCCAAGGCAAACAGGTCCCAGGTGACGGGTCCGACTAAGAGCGGTTCGATAGCCATGTATGAAAAATAAAAATCAAAGGAAGTTCACGTCGCCCGGATTGGCGCTACCGGGGCCCCACCTTGGAGCCAGGCCCGGGGTTGGGGCTCGAGTGCGAGCGCCTGGTGGCCGGGGCTTTGCCCACGGGCCCCGGCCGGGCAGAGCCCGAAAGGACGACGTGGGCCCGCCCTCCCGTAGGCCCACCACCCGCAGGAGGGATCATACAAGGCCGGTGCAGTGTGGATCGGGCAGTCGTCCAGGGCGGGGGCCTTGGCGATCTGATCCCCGGCTACAGAAGCTAGCGTTAGGGACGTGGAATGTCACCTCTCTGGCGGGGAAGGAGCCTGAGCTTGTGTGCGAGGTGGAGAAGTTCGGACTAGATATAGTCGGTCTCGCCTCGACACATAACAAGGGCTCTGGAACCAGCCTTCTCGACAGGGGTTGGACTCTCTTCTACTCTGGAGTCGCCAATGGTGAGAGGCGCCGGGCCGGGGTGGCTATACTTCTTGCCCCCCGACTTAGTGCCTGTACGTTGGAGTTTACCCCGGTGGACGAGAGGGTAGCCTCCCTCCGCCTTCGGGTGGGGGGACGGATCCTGACTGTTGTTTGTGCCTATGGGCCAAACAGCAGCTCGGAGTATCCACCCTTCTTGGATTCCTTAGAGGGAGTACTGGAGAGTGCTCCTTCTGGGGATTCCCTCGTTCTGCTGGGGGACTTCAACGCTCACGTTGGCAGCGACAGTGAGACCTGGAGGGGCGTGATTGGGAGGAACGGCCCCCCTGATCGGAACCCGAGCGGTGTTTTGTTGTTGGACTTCTGTGCTCGCCACAGATTGTCCATAACAAACACCATGTTCAAGCATAAGGGTGTCCATATGTGCACTTGGCACCAGGACACCCTAGGCCGCAGTTCGATGATCGACTTCGTAGTCGTGTCATCGGACTTGCGGCCGCATGTCTTGGACACTCGGGTAAAGAGAGGGGCGGAGCTGTCAACTGATCACCACCTGGTGGTGAGTTGGCTCCGATGGCGGGGGAGGATGCCGGTTAGACCTGGCAGACCCAAACGTATAGTGAGGGTCTGCTGGGAACGCCTGGCAGAGTCTCCCGTCAGAAGGAGCTTCAACTCCCACCTCCGGGAAAACTTCAACCATGTCTCGGAGGAGGCGGGGGACATTGAGTCCGAGTGGGCCATGTTCCGTGCCTCTGTTGCTGAGGCGGCTGATCGGTGCTGTGGCCGCAAGGTAGTCGGTGCCTGTCGTGGCGGCAATACCCGAACCCGTTGGTGGACACCGGGGGTGAGGGATGCCGTCAAGCTGAAGAAGGAGTCCTACCGGGCCTTTTTGGCCTGTGGGACTCCGGAGGCAGCAGACAGGTACCGACGGGCCAAGCGGAGCGCAGCCACGGCGGTCGCCGAGGCAAAAGCCCGGACATGGGAGGAGTTTGGTGAGGCCATGGAGAACGACTTCCGGACGGCTTCGAAGAGATTCTGGACCACTATCCGGCGTCTCAGGAGGGGGAAGCAGTGCACCGTCAACACTATGTATGGTGCGGATGGTGCGCTGCTGACCTCGACTCGAGACGTTGTGGATCGGTGGGGGGAATACTTCGAAGACCTCCTCAATCCCACCGACACGCCTTCCAATCAGGAAGCAGGGCCCAGGGACCCGAGAGTGGGCTCTTCTATCTCTGGGGCTGAGGTTGCCGAGGTGGTTAAAAAGCTCCTCGGTGGCAAGGCTCCGGGGGTGGATGAGATCCGCCCGGAGTTCCTCAAGGCCCTGGATGTTGTGGGGCTGTCATGGCTGACACGACTCTGCAACATCGCGTGGACATCGGGGGCAGTGCCTCTGGATTGGCAGACTGGGGTGGTGGTCCCCCTTTTTAAGAAGGGGGACCGGAGGGTGTGTTCCAATTATAGAGGGATCACACTCCTCAGCCTCCCCGGTAAGGTCTATTCAGGGGTACTGGAGAGGAGGGTCCGCCGGATAGTTGAACCTCGGATTCAGGAGGAGCAATGTGGTTTTCGTCCTGGCCGTGGAACTGTGGACCAGCTCTACACCCTCAGCAGGGTCCTTGAGGGGTCATGGGAATTTGCCCAACCAGTCCACATGTGTTTTGTGGACTTGGAAAAGGCCGTGTCCCTCGGGGATTCCTGTGGGGGGTCCTCCGGGAGTATGGGGTATCGGACCTCCTGATAGGAGCTGTTCGTTCCCTGTATGACCGGAGTCAGAGTCTGGTCCGCATTGCCGGCAGTAAGTCGAAATCGTTTCCGGTGAGGGTTGGACTCCGTCAGGGCTGCCCTTTGTCACCGATTCTGTTCATAACTTTTATGGACAGAATTTCTAGGCGCAGTCAGGGCGTTGAGGGGGTCCGGTACGGGGGCCTCAGTATTGCATCACTGCTTTTCGCAGATGATGTGGTCCTGTTGGCTCCAACATACCGTGACCTTCAACTCTCACTGGATCGGTTCGCAGCCGAGTGTGAAGCGGCCGGAATGAGAATCAGCACCTCCAAATCCGAGTCCATGGTTCTCGACCGGAAAAAGGTGGAGTGCCTTCTCCGGGTTGGAGATGAGGTTCTGCCCCAGGTGGAGGAGTTCAAGTACCTCGGGGTCTTGTTCACGAGTGAGGGAAGGATGGAGCGAGAGATCGACAGGCGGATTGGTGCGGCGTCTGCAGTGATGCAGAGTCTGCACCAGTCCGTCATTGTGAAAAGGGAGCTGAGCCGAAAAGCAAAGCTCTCGATTTACAGGTCGGTCTACGTTCCAACCCTCACCTATGGTCATGAACTTTGGGTCATGACCGAAAGAACAAGATCACGGGTACAAGCGGCCGAAATGAGTTTCCTCCGTAGGGTGGCTGGGCTCTCCCTTAGAGATAGGGTGAGAAGCTCAGTCATTCGGGAGGGGCTCAAAGTAGAGTCGCTGCTCCTCCGCATCGAGAAGAGCCAGATGAGGTGGCTCGGGCACCTAATTAGGATGCCCCCTGAACGCCTCCCTAGTGCGGCGTTCAGGGCACGTCCCTCCGGAAGGAGGCCCCGGGGAAGACCCAGGACACGCTGGAGAGACTATGTCTCTCGGCTGGCCTGGGAACGTCTCGGGGTCCCCCCGGACGAGCTGGAGGAAGTGGCCGGGGAGAGGGAAGTCTGGGCCTCCCTACTGAGGATGCTGCCCCCGCGACCCGGAAACGGCTAAGCGGGAGAAGATGGATGGATGGATGGAGAGCGCTGTCCCTTCCCCCACATCGCCCTTACGATTGCGCAATCAATCTCCTTCCTGGAGCCCCTCTGCCATCTTCTCGCTTGTACAAATTATCTCGTCCTGAAAGGGAGACTATGGAACTTTATATTAAAGACTTTCTGGCTGCAGGCTGGATTCGTCCCTCTTCTTCCCCTTTGGCAGCAGGATTTTTCTTTGTTGACAAGAGAGACAAGACGTTACGCCCCTGCATTGATTATCGTGGGCTTAACGATATTACTGTTAAAAATAAATATCCTCTGCCTCTTATCGACTCTGCTTTTGAGCCTCTACAAAAGGCTACAGTTTTCACCAAGTTGGATCTACGTAACGCTTACCATCTGGTCCGTGTCCGTCAAGGTGATGAATGGAAGACCGCCTTTAACACCCCGTTAGGTCATTTTGAATATCTTGTTATGCCTTTTGGTCTCACCAATGCCCCAGCTGTTTTTCAGACATTAGTCAACGATGTTCTTAGAGACATGCTAAACAAGTTCATTTTTGTGTATCTGGATGATATACTGATTTTTTCAAATGGCCTTTCCCAACACATCCAACATGTCCGTCTTGTGTTACAGCGTCTCCTGGATAACAAGCTTTTTGTCAAAGCGGAGAAATGTCAATTTCATTCGCCTTCTGTTAACTTTTTGGGTTTTGTGATTGAGCAGGGACAGATTAAAGCAGATCCTGATAAAGTGAAAGCAGTGGGGGAGTGGCCCACCCCAGAAACACGCAAACAACTCCAACGATTCCTAGGATTTGCAAATTTTTACCGACGCTTCATCAAGGACTACAGTAGGAAAGCGGCACCTTTGACCCGACTCACGTCCACCTCCCTTCCTTTTAAGTGGTCTCCAGAAGCTGAAACTGCTTTCTCCATTCTTAAGAAGCTCTTTATTTCTGCACCTGTTCTATCTCATCCAGATCCCTCTCGGCAGTTCATTGTGGAGGTCGATGCATCTGACACAGGAGTTGGAGCTGTCCTGTCTCAACGATCTCCTGAGGACCACAGACTGCACCCTTGTGCTTTTTTTTCTCGTAGGCTGTCTCCTGCGGAGAAGAACTATGACATCGGCAACAGGGAACTGCTGGCTGTTGTGCTCGCTCTTCAGGATTGGAGACATTGGCTTGAAGGTACTGAGCACCCCTTCATCATTTGGACGGATCATAAAAATCTTTCTTACCTCCGTTCTGCAAAGAGACTCAATTCCCGTCAGGCTAGATGGGCACTGTTTCTTGGGAGGTTTAATTTTACTTTAACCTATCGCCCGGGCTCCCGTAATGTCAAGCCAGATGCCTTGTCCCGTCAGACTTCTTCGGAGCTTCAAATTCAGCCTGAACCCATTTTGCCACTTTCCTGCCTCGAGGATGAACCAGAGTTTCTGGAGACCCCACATTTAGTTGGAGCTCTACACTGGGAGATAGAAAAGATAGTCAGAGATGCTCAACAGTCTCAACCAGATCCAGGTAATGGCCCGCAAGATTGTTTGTTTGTTCCTGAATCTGCTCGCTCTGAAGTCTTGCAGTGGGCACACTCCTCAAAACTTACATGCCATCCTGGAGTTTTTAGGACTCTAGCATTCATCAAACAGCGGTTCTGGTGGCCGTCTATGGTTAAGGATACACGTGTGTTTGTGTCCTCTTGCTCTGTTTGTGCCCGTAGCAAATCCAGCCATCAGTCACCAGCCGGACTCCTCCACCCTCTCCCTATTCCCAGCCGGCCCTGGTCACACATCGCTGTTGATTTTGTAACGGGACTGCCTCCTTCTGCAGGGAACACTACTATACTCACCATTGTGGACCGTTTCTCTAAAGCTGTGCATTACTTGCCACTCCCTAAGTTGCCAACTGCTACAGAGACTGCCAGTCTTCTAGTACAACATGTATTCCGACTTCATGGGATTCCTAGTGACATAGTCTCTGATAGAGGGCCTCAATTTACATCTCAAGTGTGGAGAGCCTTTTGCCAGTCTTTTGGAACGTCTGTGAGTCTCTCTTCAGGTTATCACCCCCAGTCAAATGGCCAGACGGAGAGAGCCAATCAGAACCTGGAATCTGCTCTGCGCTGCGTAACATCCCGGCATCCCTCCTCATGGAGTTCGCACCTTCCCTGGATTGAATATGCTCACAATACCCTCATATCATCTGCCACAGGTATGTCGCCTTTTATGGTTTCTCTGGGTTACCAACCACCGCTATTTCCAGAACAGGAACAGGAGGTGGCTGTTCCCTCTGTGCAAGCCCATCTTAGACGTTGCCGCAGTATCTGGAAGGCCGCGCGGGCTGCTCTCCTAAGGACTGAAGCACAAAATCGTAAGATGGCCGACAGGCATCGGAGACAGGGTCCTACATTCCAAACCGGACAGAAAGTGTGGTTGTCGTCTCGGGACCTTCCCCTTCAGGTAGACTCTCGCAAATTGGCTCCTAAATATGTTGGTCCATTTGTCATTGACAGAATCATCAACCCATCTGTGGTCCGCCTCAAGTTGCCGCCATCTTTAAGGGTTCATCCATCCTTTCACGTATCATTACTCAAGCCAGTTACTACCAGTCCTCTGAGCCCTCCGGCCGATCCCCCTCCTCCCACCCTGCTGGTGGATGGCCATCCGGCTTTCACCGTACGTCGGGTCCTGGATGTGCGCCGCCGTGGGAGAGGTTTCCAGTATCTCGTGGACTGGGAGGGTTATGGCCCGGAGGAGCGGTCCTGGGTCCCTCGTCGCAACATTTTGGGTGCCTCTCTGCTTCGGGACTTATTTATTTTATTTATTTTATTTATTCAGTTTATTTCCGACATGGTTACATTCACTTTTTTTTTTTTTTTTTTTTTTTTTTTTACATTTTTTGTACATGCCGAAAAAGGAGACGAGAGAAGCAGTTTGCTTATCCGGGTCCCGTCCCCTGTTTTACCATCGCAGATTTACATGGGTTTACATGTCTCTCTGGTCAAAACATTCTTGATTTCTTCTTTTTTGTGTATTCTCATCTGTTGGCCTTGTTCCCTGCCAGACGTTGTTAGCATTCCTCCAGTTCAAGAATAGTTCCTCTTTCGAAGGTGTTTGGAAGATTCTTCCCTTTTCATCCACAATGTCACCTTGTTTTGTCTCTACATCAAGGGTAATCCAGCTGTTGTTAGTTCCATTGGCAGTGTTGTATTTTCCACTGTCTGATGATGGGATCAGATCCAACTTGTATAAACACATCACCACATCCCAGTTCACAAGCAAAGTAGTATTTTAATGTAATATATCTTAGTTCATAAGCGTGTTTCTAACTGCTGTTGTTAGTTTTATTGGCAGTGTTGTATTTTCCACTGTTAGATTTAACTTGTATAAACACATTATTATATCTTAGTTCATAAGCAAGGCAGTAATTTCATTGTATATAAAAAAAAAATCGTGTTTCTAACTGCACATATGACAATAAACACTTTGAATTTAAATTTAATGTAATCCTTAATCACCCCACCACCTAGCAATTAAAATGAATAAATGACAGACCTTTTTTACTCTTGGTTTCCACATTTAATTCGGTCTCCGTAAAATAATCACAGTCTGAGTTTTGTTTCCAGTGTTTATATAGATCTGGGTCCATATCCATGATTACCATCAGTAATGTTGTTGTTTAGGTGGATCCTTCGTATTTTCCCAAGTTGTCCATCGTCTTGATAAGAACTGGTTTTCCGTCCTCTTCTTCCAGGATGTAAATCCTGCAGTTTTTTGACCACGTCTTCAAAATCTTTCCTTCTTTTTTTATTTGGCGTGCTTTCCATGCAATGCTTGCATTTTGTTTCGTCAGGTTTTCATTGATGTACACCTTCGTTCCCTTGAGTTTGTTTCGTTGCTTGATTATTTCTCCTTTGAATTTTATATTCGTGAAGGTTATTTTTACAGCTCTGGTATCATTTCTCTTTGGCAGGAGATGGCAGGAGTTGATGTTGTCAGGGTTCAGGACAATGTCCTTCGACTTCAGGAAGTCAATGACCTGTTGTTCAATCGATTTTGTTTCTTCGTCACTCCTGGGTTTTATCTTTAGGCCTGTGATGATGACATCTTTCTCTCTTTCCTTTTGTTCCAGCTGTTCAACCCTCGCGTTCAACAATTTTATCTCTTCAGCATTTCTTTCATTCTTTTCTTTCAGTACCTTTGTTTCGCTTTGTAGTCTTTCCAGTGAATTTTCCAGCGTCTTTTCCAACGACTTTATCTCGGCAGATAGGTTTTGTAGACCCTCGCGTATCATCTCCTTGACCTCTTCCAAACCCGAATTGGGTTCTGAAGGGCCTCCCTGCGGTTTTTTCACCATTTTCCTTCAGTCTTGGGCCCAGTTTTTCAGGCTGTTCAGGCTGTTCAGCTGTAGCCAGCTGTAGCCAAGGTCGTGTTATCGGAGCAAAGAAAAACACGTCTGCTCTCACCAAAGACCAGAGAATTTTCTATAGGGCTTTTCCGGACAAGCCTGGTAGGGCGTCGGGAGTCGCCCGTTAAGGGGAGGGGTACTGTCATGGCCCTTCTGTGTGTCCACTCCCCTCTCCCGGTGTGGGTGGAGATTACCTGGAGTTGCTGCTGATGAGCACACCTGGCTTCAATTACCTCATCCAGCTGACAAAAGCCCTGTGCTCCAGCCAGTCTTCGCCAGATTGTCAGTCTTCTAGACGCTCTGAACTGTGTTCCTGTTTTGTACCTGGACTATTCTGCTTCTGGATTTTTTGAAGAGTTTGGACAATAAATTGCACTCACCTTGCCTTCTGTCTTGAGTCACTTTTTGGGTCAGCACCTTTGAGCTGTGACAGAAGAGCTGCAAAGATTAGTCAATCAATTAGTTGTCAACAACTAAAATCAATCCATCTGACTTTATTTGTATAGCACTTTTCATACAAATAAAATGTAACACAAAGTGCTTAGTAATAAAGCAATATCCCCCGCACACATCCAAAGCAATTACCTTGTGGTCAAACACTAAAATAAGAGCATCCATTAAAAAACAGGAAGTGAGGATTTTTTTTTTTTTAATGTCCAAATATGATTTAAGTTTCTATAATGTGAAAAAGTTCTAGCTTCTTTAGTCCTCTATGACAGTGACATTAATATCCTTAGGTTGTGGACGAAACAAGACTATTGAGGACATCACCTTGGACTTTATATTGACCAGACAACTGATCAATTAATCTTGAAAATGATTAACGGATCAATCTTTAATGAAAATAATCTTTAGATACAGCTCACCTCTTTGAATGTCTCCAATCTGGGGTTCTTTTTTGGGGGGATCTCACATTTTGTAATCTTTTGTAGAGCTGTGAGTACACAGTGAGCTGCACAAGAAATTTAATACATTATTCAAATCACTGCTAAAAATGTCCAACATGAAACACAGTCATCAACTGGATACATTTCACTTACCCATGTATGGAGGCCTTGGTCCTGCAGCATGGGATAGTACAGCACGATTCTTTTTGCCATTGCTGTAATTTCTGGCTTTGATGGGTATCTGTGTGATTCTCTATCACCCTTTGCCCTCAGGATTGCGATCATACTGGTCATGGTGTTTCGAATGAGCCGGCATCTGAGCTTCTTTGACATCTGGCAGTTAAGCTGTTCACCTCTCTTCGACAACTCAAAATACTGTTGTCGGACTTGCTCAAGTTCTGTGTCGGTGTGCAACACATATTCCGGAAAGGTTAATTTCACAACCTTTTCAGGGGTTGTGTACTTTGCAGGACTTGCTTTCACAGGAGTGGATGTCTGTTGCATTGGTGATGTATTACAGGAGGAACTGCTCGATGATTTTGAGTGTTCTTGGCCACACTCCTGTAAGATAAAAAAAGATAATGAACTACTGCAAAAAGCAACATTTGTTTTTTTGTGACAACACAAATGTAGCATTGACAGCTCTGCACATGTATAAATAAACAATGTTCCATTTTAGGGGTGAATTGCTTACATCAACTAACTGAACACCTATCAATCTAAACTGAATTGATCACACATGTAGACTACCATGGCTGTTCCAAAGATACCATGCTGTTAGCTCAATGTGCTGCTGCCAACTTTAATAGGTGGATAGTTTAGGCCACTTAACTGAGAAACTGACCTCATTCAACGCACCATGACAGGCACGCCAGACTGCTTTTCTCCGTAAGAAGTTCTCTGGGCCTGGGAAAAGATCCCGCAAGTCTTCACGAGACAGGGTGTTCATCATTGTCTCTGTGATGTTTGCAGCTATGAAAACATTGGAAGACAAACATAGCAAGATGAAACAGTGCCATAGCAATGAAACTGCATGAGACATTTAGAAGTTGACACTACATTCATAATAGGCAGGTAGTAGGGATGTAATGATTCACTCAACTCCTGATACGATTCGATTCACGATACTGGGTTCACGATACGATTCTCTCACGATTTATTTTACAAAATGGGAATGTAGACAATTTTTTTTTTGGGAAAAAACTAGAAAATACTATTATTTTCCTTTTATATTTCATTGTCAAAAGAATCCCTTGATAAACTATTCAAAACAATGAAATTTAACTAAAAATAAATCTTGAATGAAATAAATGCATAATAGTTCTTTTTCTTTTTAAAAGTGCAACTGAAAATGTATTTTGTGCCTTAACAATTGGGCTTAAAAAAAAAACGTGATTACACTGATTTACGTCATATTTGTTTGGACCAGCAGAGGGCGCTGGTAACAGTGGTCGGTTGGCATGCAGAAATTCTTGCAGTGAAGAAGAGAAGCTATGCTAGCAGACAGAGGTAATAGAAAAACGGGACTTTTACAGATACTCAAGTAATATTACAGATATTCTTTCGGTGCTAAAGGGGCAATGAATCATTTATTAACATATTTAAGAGTAGAAGGCGGCCAGAAAGAAAGTATTAGCAGACTCCGCCCGCCGCCTACACTTGTACACTTGCCCTCTGCTGGTTAAAAAAAGTACTGCGATTCAATTTTCAGAAAATCGATATCAACCGTGATACCCATGAATCGATTTTTAACTGCCTTACGATTAATCGTTACATCCCTAGCAGCTAGTGTTAACCAGCTTAGTATAGAAATACAGAAACCTCATTGGTTGCTGTTGGATGTCATATAGACGTTACTAGTACAACAACTACAGCTGCCACCAACTAAGAATTTTCCTAGTGACCAACAATTTTCATTTGACCATTAGTTTACTAGTCTTCACAGTTTTTGAATTTAGCTGGAAAATTCACTTTGCTTTTGGTCTGAACACAACATAATATTTATTATAATAATTTGTTATATAAAATTTGTCATAATATAACATTATCCCCAAAGCGCAATTGAGTTCCTACAGTTCACCGATCACACACAACCCTTCACACAACAGGTGGGAAGGAGCGTGATGTGACCAATGGGAGAGTTTGAGGCCCACAGTCATATGTGGAGCAGCCAGGAAGCAATTAGCTTCTTCTTTAGCTTCAATGAGGTCTCTGCATTCCTACGTTCAAAATGATAAAGAATAATATTTGCATACATTACCCCTTAAAATCGACACTGCGACATCATCCAATTCTTCCATGCTGTTAGCTGACTTAGCTAGCTAGTTAGCTCTGCTAACCACAGTTCGCCTAGCTGTCTCTGTTCAACTGCAACGATACACAATATATACTGAAAATGCACAAAACATCGATAACATTCAAAGTGTGTGAGGGATGAACTACAAAGAATAAGCACGTATGTCGAAGGCTCAGCTTACAATGAAACACACCGTCAATCCTAGTTCAGCTAGGCGGGAGCTGGGTAGTCCTGACCTTTGACCCGGACCAGCATGCTTTGCGCGCAGCGAGATGCCGAATCCGCGCTTATTCTTTATAACGTCAGATTACGTTGGTTTACGGCCAAATTCTCATTTGCGGCAGCTAGCGGGCGGGTGTAACCATAGTAACGAGGTTTTACGGCAGACTTGCTCTACCGCCTGTGACCTGCCTGTGACGACTAGTTAACCGTCATCTTGTCTGCGACATCATTGCTTCAACATGATTTGGCGTTGCTTCATATGCTACATATTTGTGGCATTGTCTCTGAAACAACTTCTGAGTCACATTAACACCATGCACAGTCGCAGCCCTGACTTTCGCGTCGTGTGCGGGATTGATGGCTGTCCAAGCGAGTACAGGGTGTGTAACTCCTTCTACTATCACGTGAAGTGGACACACGCGCATCACCTTCTCCATGTTGAAGCGGCGGAGGAGGAAGGGTCGATTAGTAGAGGTTTACCTGGAGCAGGTGAAAGGACAGCCGCAAACGACCAAACGAATGCACGCCCTGTGGCTGAAGCGGAGGCATCTAGCATCGGCATCCCTGCGGTAAGTTACACTAAGCTAACATTTAACGTAACATGTAAGTCAACTGTGCGTGATCCAAGCGCGTGCACTAAACATGTTTTGTTTTTAGCCTCAGGTTGTAATTTTAAGATAAAGTAATAGCAGTGTTGAAAGTAATGTGGTTCTGTAATTCCACTAGTTTTGGCAGTAACGAGTAATCGAGTAACCAGCCTACTGAGATTTAAACATATGTGACTCAGTCCTGATAAACTTACCTTGGCTGAAAGGTGTAGTGGAGTGCAGATACGTAGATATAGTGGACTGCAGCTTTGTTTATCTGCCTCCTGCTGCTGTAGGTAGACAGTTGTTACTCATCCATCCCCAGGTAAATGCATTCAAACTTAATAGCAAGTTCCGTTAGTTAAAAGTTGTAATCCAGTGTTGAAATACGTTGGAATCAGCCGGATGTTTACATATGCGTTCAAGTTGGGCTCAGTAAAATGACTATTAGGCAAAGTTAAATAAAATGTCATCATGATGTGTTCAAATGTCAACGTCAAGAAAAATAATTTAGGTATACTAAAATAATTTAAGTGTATCGACACATTAATTAGAGAATTAAAGAAGTTATTTATAACTAACACAAGTTCCTTTTCTGACAACTGCTTAATTTTATATGCAGTAATTGGTAACTTAATTCACTTATTTGATTATTAGTTTAATTTGCTTAATGTAATTATTAGTTATGTAATTCAGTTGCCAGACTTAACTGAAAAAAAATCAGTAACATTAATGTTAGTCATTTAAATAACAAACTATAAATTACAGGTTATCCTTTAACAGTTTGAATCAAGCATAGAGGCTGTAATATGTGTATTATTGGCTTATCATTGGCTGGTGAGACATGTGTCATGACAGTGTGTGACAGGAAGTTGTCTCCTTCTAGCTTATTGGACTACATGTTAAGTTCAAAGGCCTTTAGTAATATTCATTTATTGGCAAGAGAGCAGGTGAAGGAAAACAATTTAGTATGTGTGTAAACCGTAACACTCATGAAGTACAGATTTTTTCTGATGCTGTCAAAGTCATTGTTTTTTATAGTAATTTTTAGTTTTCTTTTTATTAGTAGTTTTTGTTATTTTATATACTCAAAATAAGGACACCAATCAGTAAAAATATGCCCATCTTGTACCTTTTTTTTATAGGAAGACATCTAACCAGCTAGCTTACCCAGGTAGTTGTCAGATTGTCTGGAGGTGCTACCTACAAATGCCAATATTTCCCCTGTTTTAATAGATATGTTTATTGTGAATCTCTTTCAGAGTGGATTTCAAGAAGATGGAGAGGGTCGCATGAATGTTGACCTTTCTAAACATGCAACTGCATTTCTTCTTCAAGCCAGAGAAACGCATCGACTGACACAGGTAATTTATGCCATTGATTTTCCAATTAGTTATATTTAATTTTTAGTAGCAAGTTTAAAAGCAATAAGCTTAAACTTTCAAATAACTCAGCCACTGTTCAGACCTGAAATCTTGATTGATCTGATCACAGGTGGACAGTTAAAGGTATATCAGAGAAACACCTGACATTAGAATGTGTCTCCACATGCTTCATCAGTGACCACTTCTGATCAAATCTCACTTCCCCGCTATATATGCATATGGCCATATACTTTGCTTACAAAATCTGTCCATCCACTATATTTGTTGAGCATGAGCTGAAAATAGAGACAACATAATACACCCAACACTTAAACTTTTATTTAGCACTGTCCACTTGTGATCCTATTGCTCAAAACGCATTTTAAGACAAAGTGTAAACAAAGTCTTAAAGCAGCAAAAGGCAACAATATTTCATGATAGTTTTGCTGGAAATAGCCTATTTTGATCATCGAACGTCACTAGCAATATGTAATTGAAGGGTTATTACTTTTTTTTTTAAAGTGTCTGTGAATTTGCATGTTGACAGCATTTTTATATAAATTTTATAATGTAGTATTTTTTTGTTTGTTTGTTTTCTGCTCCCCAGAGTGCTGTTAACCAAATGGTGATTGGAGTCCAGCAGTATCAGGCCACATTATTGGAGCACCTTAAACAGAAAATGAGCAACATTCTGGGGACCCGGTTCAACTAAAGAGTGATGCAATGGGGATATTTGACCAGTTTGTCGACCCTTTCTGTCAAATTTCTTCCACCCATTTGCAGGATAAGACAATCAAAGAACTGTTAAAACCAGTTGAACCAGAGATTGTTGTTGCAAAACAAACAGTATGCTATGTGAAACATGGAGACTCCAGAGTTCTTACCATTAAGGACCATTGTTTTCATTATATACCGTTGGTGAAAAGTTTGGAGCAGCTGCTATCACATCCAAGAACAATTGCAATGATTGATGAGAGGCCACAGACATGCAAGGATGGATTTTTTCATGATTTCATTGATGGAGACATTTTTAAGTCACACCCACTCTTTTCCAAATTTCCCACAGCATTGCAGTTAGTTTTATATACTGATGAAATTGAGCTATGCAATCCTCTTGGATCTCGGGCAAACAAAAACAAATTGTTATTGATTTATTACACTTTAGGTAACATCAACCCTAAATACAGATCAAGACTTGCTGCCATTCGTCTGCTTGCCATGGTAAAATCAAAAGATATTTCCCGTTGTATTGATGAGATATTTCAGAGGATTAACCATGACTTAACTGAGCTGTGTGATGGTGTCCAGCTTGTCACTGCAAATGGTGAGAGGACAATTTATGGGGCACTTATGTCTGTGTGTGGAGACACTCTAGCTCAGCATGAAGTGGCTGGATTTAAGATAGGAGTGGGATTTGCCTACAGTAAATGCAGGCACTGCGAATGCAAGTTTGAAGACATGCAGGAGCAATTTAATGAAGATTTGTTTGTTAAAAGGACAATGGCAAGTCATAACAGGCAATGTAATGACATTGAGAAGGCAAATACTGACTTTCTGAAAGAAAATCTAAAAATGACATATGGCATAAACAGGAGAAGCAAATTAACAGAATTTCCTCACTTTGATATAATCAATCAAACCCCACACGACATCATGCATGTCATTCTTGAAGGGGTTGCCCCTTATGAAATAAAATGTGTTTTAAAGCATCTTGTGCTTTCAGGGCATTTGGACTTAGATGTATTCAACAGTGCAATTATTTATTTCCCTTATTCTCCTATGGATGCAAGGGATAAACCTTGTCCCATATCTATCAATACACTGTCATCAAATGACAATAAATTGAAACAGTCAGCTGGGCAGATGCTGGTTTTGTTAAAGATCCTGCCATTTCTCATTGACAAAATTGGAGAAAATGATTACACACAAATGCTACTTAAGTTGTTAGAGATAGTTAACATTCTGTTTTCACCTATTATTGCTCTCTCAACTCTTTTAAGGCTGAAACTTTTAATAGAGCAACATTTAAAACATTTCAAACAGCTGTTTCCAGATGCAAATATTATACCTAAACAGCATTACTTGCTGCATCTTCCTTCACAGATTAAGGCACTTGGTCCTGCAGTGAGGCATATGTGTATGCGCTTTGAGTCAAAGCATTGCTTTTTTAAGCAGTGGGCTTTGAAAAGTAGTTTTAAAAATATCTGTAAGTCTCTTGTGAAGCACAACCAACTTTATGAATGTAGTCAGAATGTGCATGAGAAACATCCAATTTTTTCAAGTGAAGTTGACATGGGCCCAGCCTCTGAGGTGAAAGATGCTCACTATGTTGAAGGAAAGATTAAAGACTTCTTAGGAATAGAGCATGTCGAACATATGGTTTCAGTACGGTGGATTATGCAACATGGAAATAAGCATACATGTGGAAAATCTTTGGTTATTGCTAATGTTATCAATGATACTCCAGAGTTTGCACTTGTGAAAAACATTTATATTTTAAATGCATCAGTGTATTGTTTTGAATGCCAGCCTCTCTCTACAGTTGGGTGGAATGATCATTATTTAGCTTATGAAATAGAAGTTCCCGACCTAGCGCAAGCCAATATTTTCATGGATGCTGAAAAGCTTGTTGATTATACACCATACTACTTTGTTAACTTCAATAATAGCATGTACATTCCCCTGAAGTATGAGCTCACAGATGTCATCAAACATCATTCTTCATGAGTCTTTGAGTGGGGTACTTTTTTTTTTTTAAGGACAAACACAATTGATGACAGCATTTATTTTTACTTGTTACTTTTGGAATAATGTGGTGCAGTATGTATGAGTGTAACAGAACAGAGAAGGAAACATAATTCCAGCTTTTGCCTCTGTCTTTTTTACATATCACATGGTCATGGTTTGATGGAAATGTAAGAAATATAGCCACACTGTACTGCATTGTGAGTTGGGCATGTTGCAGTTTTCAATAAAGCAGATTTGTTGTCTCAATTCAAGTTAAGTCTATTTCTTGAAACAAGACAATTCATCTTTTGCAAATAACACAGCAGCTTAAAAACCTTGTGAAATGTCACAAAAGCTTGTTTCATCTGACATATGACTCAAAACAAGATGTTTTCAAGACAGTTTCACTTAACAAGGTATTCAAGATGCACTGTCTAAAAACAAGTTCCTTTATCTCATTTAAATCTTGCTCTTTAGGTGATTTTGTCTTATATTAAGTGTGATAAGATATTTTGACTAGAAATTAGAAAAATATACTTGGCAAGATTTTGAGTTTTTGCAGTGTGTTACTAATGTGTTTCAGAGAAAAGTGTTAAGGTTCATTAAAGTGTTCAGAAATGGTGTTCAGGTTCAACATTATTGGGCCTAAGTTTGTACTTCTATGTATACATAAAATACTAAATATGTAAGAAAATAATATCTAATCAACAAGTGACAGAAATCAGTCCTAACAGGATCTATACTTTGAATTTCCTAGATTTTTTTGACCAAATTCTATTTAATTAAGGGAAACATGTCATAATTTGCGAAAAATGTCAAAATGTTGAGTTTTTCCAACAGTTTAACATGAAAAATGTAATAATCATGTGATAAAAGCACCAAGAAAACTATGAGAATCTGCAAATATTGTTGTGTTTTATTTTCACAATGATTCATCTTGTGGGCCGAATAAGATGCTCTTAAGGGCCAGATTTGGCCCCCAGGCCTTGAGTTTGCCACATGTGCCCCAGACAAACAGTAAAGTCCATTTATCTTAAATCAATCAGAGCTAATGAACAAACAGATGTTATTTATGAAACAAGGCCACAGAACTAAAAGAGATTCCATTTAGCAATCACACCGTGGTTAGAACACACCATCAAATCAACCAGGGATCTAAGTATTCACCTAGATACCTGTTTCTCTAATGGGGTACGTGTACCCCTAGAGGTACACCATGGGACTACAGGGGGTACTAGAGAGAAAGAGAGAGTTAAAAATATAGACTCAGTGACTATAACTAAACTATAGACATAAATCTATTCAAGAGCCATGAAATCAGTGTTTTTCAACCTTGGGGTTGGGACCCCATGTGAGGTCGCCTGAAATTTCTGAAACATTTTAATAGATTTTTGATTTTTTTAATTCTTCTTCACAATCTTAAGCAACTGTATGTTTATATTGTCGCGTGTCAAACTCAAGACTCAGGGGCCAAATCTGGCCCTTCAGAGCTTTCAATTTGGCCCGCAGGAGAAAATGAGGTCACATTTTACTTGACGTTTATATATAAAGGCTGAAATTACGCTCCTATTATTATGACTAGGGATGCACCAATCACATTTTTTCACCTCCGATATCGATATCTGGTGTTTCCTATTGGCCAATACCGATCTGATACAGAAATTAATTACCAAAAAATGGTTTGTCTCATTGTGTAGAAAAGACTGGGATCCTGCTTTCATGCATCAAACTTGATTTAAACATGTCTTTTGTATTTATTTAGAATAAATAAATAAATAAATAACAGATATAAATGTACAAAGTTACTTGTTTATTTAATAACTATTTACCAGTACAACAATCTATAACCAATAGTTTCTCTAGCTTGGTCAAGCAACATGTAAGACATAAAAAAATTAAATAACTGGTTCAGTCAATCAATCAATCAATCAATCAATCAATCTTTTATTTGTATAGCGCCAAATCATAACCAATGGTATCTCAAGACACTTTACAGTAGAGCAGTCTTAAGGACGGACTCTTCATTTTATGGATACACACATATGCATATATACGTATATACACATACATACAGTATGTATCCCACACCCAACATGAATTCATCATGCAATTGCAGTCAGTGCAATTAACAATGTGAAATGAAATGAAAATGAATAAATGAAGGAACTGAAATTGAGAGAAAAAAACAGCTTAACTAGCTTGGTTGGTAGACATTAAAAATAAACAGAAATCTTCTCTTTAAAATGGTTTCGTGAAAAACAACTTCTCTAGCTTAGTAAATAAATATTATACAATCTGACTCCCAATACCACTGGTTCAGTCAGTGTAATTAAAAATGTAAATTTAAATACAAATATAACTTTAAAAAAAAAGCTGAAATTGAGGAACATTTAAAATGTAAAAATACATTTAAAAAAGGGTAGCTTGTGTGTGACCGGAAGTGTGTAGCATTTAGCGTTAGCATCACAGTGTGTAGCATTTAGCGTTAGCATCACAGTGTGGAGCATTTAGCGTTAGTATCACAGTGTGTAGCATTTAGCGTTAGCATCACAGTGTGTAGCATTTTGCGTTAGCATCACAGTGTGGAGCATTTAGCGTTAGTATCACAGTGTGTAGCATTTAGCGTTAGCATCACAGTGTGTAGCATTTAACGTTCGCATCACAGTGTGTAGCACTAACTCTCACCCAGTCAGTGTGCTGTTAAACTTCAGAGCTCCAGATATTTGTTGTGAAACTCAGAGCTTTGACATCTTTTATCTTCTCTAATGTGTGTTTACACTCTTTACCATGATACTCAGGTAGCGCTGTCTGTCTCACACTCATATCTTCAGCTCATCATCTCATGACGTGGAGATGGATCAGGACACGGTGAAGGAACAACATGAGATCCAGACTGAAGATCAGAGGTGAGACCACGTCAGAGCTCAGCACTCACACCTCTGTACATCAGTGTTACACTGTGTGTGTGTGTGTGTGTGTGTGTGTGTGTGTGTGTGTGTGTGTGTGTGTGTGTGTGTGTGTGTGTGTGTGTGTGTTCAAGGACCAGGAAGCAGCTCACATCTGGACCTGGACCTGGACCCAGCTGTGTGTCCTTTAGAAGTGACCAGTCCATGGATGTACCCATTGTCTTCAAAGGAGGTCCATCTACTGACCCACAGTGAGTCCACATAAAGAAGGTTGCTGGTTGTCTTCCTGATGGTCCAGGGGCCTCATTTATTGATCCGTTCATAGAACTGGTTCTAAATACGTTCAGACCAATGAAATGTAGAATGTGCACCAGTACAAAAAGAATCAGTATTTATGAAGCGTGTGGACAGAGGTCGTACACACAGCAGTGTTGATTAATCCCACCTGTTCTAAAGCTAGCACATGTTCAGGATCATTTACATTTATTGTTTTTTTTTCTCCATATTTTATGACTTTTCCTAATTTGATATAATATATTACATTGGTGTAAAACGTGTGTGTGTGACTTTACATCTCCACACCTACAGAGTTGATACATGACATTATAAAGTAAAACTGAAATTTCATTTTTTTCATTTTCAAACATGTGAAACCCCTCACACACAAAAAACAACCACAAAAACATATAAAAACTCATAAAGTAAAAAATAAGTAAATAAAACTCTGTTAAAAGAGGAGTGAAACTTTATAGTGAATAACTCCATAGGAATGTGTATGAACTGTATATGAATGATGGTGGTGGTCAGAGGGGCCGTAGGCACCAAATGGTAGCCACACTTCTGTCAGTCTGCCCCAGGGCACCTGTGGCTACAATGTAGCTTACCACCACTAGTATGACTGTTGTGAATGAATAATTGTTTCTGTTCATGCTTTGACTCTATTATTATTATCATTATATAAAGAGATAAAAATAAGTAAATATATATGTCTATGAATGTTCACCAGATCCACTAACTGTAAAAGTGAAAGTTAGTCCTGATGGTGGCGCTAGAGAACAGGCTAATGTTTCATTATCAAGGTTAATTATTTGTGGATTCAACAAATAAACAAAGTGTCTGACACTAAGGCCCTATGCTACTAATGTAGATTATTATATCCTGGATTAATCTGTTAGCTTCAACTAACCAAACATTCCCTGTCAGAGAGAAGCTGTCCTACGAAGGTCGATAACAACACGCTAATTATAGCCAAGTGTTTTCAGTCTGGGTACGTGCACATTCACATGAAAGGGGTGGAGCTTGCAGCGTCTGAGAAAACTGGCAGAGTGTCTTTCCAGGAGGAACATCTTATGATCTTATACTTACTGTATGAAAGGAGCTTCTTTTTATAAATAACATTTTATTGATTGATTGATTAAATAAATATCATGAATTTATATCCATGATGACTGTGAATAGCAACAGTAGTGCAGCGAAGCAGGAGGCAGAGCTTTTATATTCCCTCAGATCTGATCCACTTCATAATCTGGTCTGACCAGGTCAGGTGTTACTGAAGTTTAAAATGATGAATAATTAAAATCCATAATTCAAACCAAAAACGACACAGTTGTTACAGAAAAGGTAGGAATGAAAGAACCCAGACAGGAATCTGCTGATTAATGTGTAAAAGTGACAGATTATTTATATTAATCCATTAGATGGAATATCACATTTAATGGATTAATATCATAAATAATCTCTTGTTTTTACGCATTCACAGAGTCATCTGATGAAGACTGTCTAGATCTGTATGTGTGGACGAGTGAAGCCATGTATTAATTAATTAAATGAATATATTACTTCACCCGTCTGTGCATATGATCTGTCATACTGACTGTAGATCAGTCTATCTGATATAAATCTACATCTTTACTAAATGATGTCATCAGTAAATGAAAGGATTGCATCAATATTCTGACTTTATCACTCACTAAGATCCGAGACAGAGAAAAACCTGGTGCTGAGCAGGCAAGCCGTTCAGCATAAGTTACCATGGTGATTTAGCTCTGTAAGACGTTAGCTTTGTAGTCCAGGACACACTGATTAAATCCTGGAAGTTAGCGTTAGATAAGAGGTAATCTAGATTAGTAACATACCCCATAAAACTCAATATCGTCCATCTGCGGCCAAAAATGGGCATTTCCGTTAATCACGGGAACACCCCTATCTGTGTGTGTGTGTGTGTGTGTGTGTGTGTGTGTGTGTGTGTGTGTGCGTGCGTGTGTGTGTGTGTGTGTGTGCGTGTGTGTGTGTGTGTGTGTGTGTGTGTGTGTGTGTGTGTTCGTGTGTGTGTTCGTGTATGTGTTCGTGTGTGTGTTCGTGTTCAAGAACCAGGAAGCAGCTCACATCTGGACCTGGACCCAGCTGTGTGTCCTTTAGAAGTGACCGGTCCATGGGCAGACCCATTAACTTCAAAGGAGGTCCATCTACTGACCCACAGTGAGTCCACATAAAGAAGGTTGCTGGTTGTCTTCCTGATGGTCCAGGGGCCTCATTTATTGATCCGTTCATAGAACTGGTTCTAAATACGTTCAGACCAATGAAATGTAGAATGTGTACCAGTACAAAAAGAATCAGTATTTATGAAGCGTGTGGACAGACGTCGTACACACTGCAGTGTTGATTCATCCCACCTGTTCTAAAGTTAGCACATGTTCAGGATCATTTACATTAAGACACGCCTCCAATTGACCATATATGGTAGCAGCTATCCTTTTAACCCTCCTATTATTCTTGGGGTCAATTTGACCTCATTCACTGTTTGTCACTCAACAAATAATAGACTTTTTTTTTGCTTCATATTTCATGATTTTTCATAATTTGATACAATTATTTAAACATAAGAAGATCATGATGATATTTATTCATTGTGATGAACACATATTACACACATTGGTGTAAAACGTGTCTGTGTGTGTGACTTTACATCTCCACACCTACAGAGGCAGAGATGATACATGACATTGTAAAGTAAAACTGATATTTAATTTTTTTCATTTTCAAACATGTGAAACCCCTCACACACAAAAAACAACCACAAAAACAATAAAACCATAAAGTTAAAAATAAATAAATAAAACTCTGTTAAAAGAGGAGGGAAACTTTATAGTGAATAACTCCATAGGAATGTGTATGAACTGTGTATGAATGATGGTGGTGGTCAGAGGGGCCGTAGGCACCAAATGGTAGCCACACTTCTGTCAGTCTGCCCCAGGGCACCTGTGGCTACAATGTAGCTTACCACCACTAGTATGACTGGTGTGAATGAATAATTGTTTCTGTTCACACTTTGAGTTTTTATTATTAATAGTATATATATTACAAAAAATAAATAGAAATAAGTAAATAAATATGTCTATGAGAGAAGGGGGGGAGTGTCACCAACATCAATCACTATGGTTCATTGTGTGAGAGTTATGAATGTTCACCACACATTAGAAAATATTTAGATTAAATATTTTCCAGATCCACTAACTGTAAAAGTGAAAGTTTGACCTGATGGTGGCGCTGCAGTAAAGGTCAAAGGTCATATCATCACCACAACCAATAGGTTCATACTCTAGTGTTCATTAATGTTGTCAGTAAATTAGAGAAGATTTGAATGAGAACTATTCCAGATAAATTAATTATAATGTGAAAGTTTGACCTGATGGTGGCGCTAGAGAACAGGTCAATGTTTCATTATCAAGGCCTTATTTATGGATTCAACAAATAAACAAAGTGTCTGACACTAAGGTCCTATGCTACTAATCTAGATTATTATATCCTGGATTAATTTCTGTTAGCTTGAACTAACCAAACATTCCCTGTCAGAGAGAAGCTGTCCTATGAAGGTTGATAACAACACGCTAATTATAGCCAAGTGTTTTCAGCCTGGGTACGTGCACGTTCACATGAAAGGGGTGGAGCTTGCAGCGTCTGACCAATCACTACAATGGAGAAAACTGGCAGAGCTTTACAGGAGGAGGAGCTTATCATCTTATACTTGCTGTATGAAAGGAGCTTCTTTTTATAAATACAATCTGATTGATTGATTGATTGATTAATTAATTGATTGATTATCTAAATATCATTAATTTATATCCATGATGACAGCGAAGAGCAACAGTAGTGCTGCGCACCAGGAAGCAGAGCTTTTATACTCCCTCAGATCTGATCCACAGGTCAGGTGTTGCTGAAGTTTAAAATGATGAATAATTAAAATTCATAATTCAGACTAAAAACAACACTGTTGTTACAGAAAAGGCAGAAATGAAAGAACCCAGACAGGAATCTGCTGATTAATGTGTAAAAGTGACAGATTATTTATATTAATCCATTAGATGGAATATCACATTTAATGGATTATCATAAATAATCTCTTGTTTTTACGCATTCACAGAGTCATCTGATGAAGACTGTGTCTAGATCTGTATGTGTGGACGAGTGAAGTCATGTATTAATTAATTAAATGAATATATGACTTCACCCGTCTTTGCATACTATCTGTCATACTGACTATAGATCAGTCTATCAGATATAAATATATTTGTTTACTAAATGATGTCTTCAGTAAATGAAAGAATTGCATCAATGTCTAAATATTCTCCTGTCAGCGTCAGATCAGATCCACACAGTGACGTGTTCACACATCACCTTTAATTGGACAGCCCGCTTTCTAAAAGATCTGATTGGTCAGGAGGCGGGACTTTATTACTTGCTAAGATCCTAGCCAGAGAAAAACCTGTTGCCAACCAGGCTAGCCATTCAGCATAAGTTACCATGGTGATTTAGCTCTGTAAGACGTTAGCGAGCTTAGTATTCCAGCACACACTGATTAAATCCTGGAAGTTAGCATTAGATAAGAGGTAATTTAGATTACTAACACACGCCCTAAAACTTTGTTAATGATTTTCTGAAAATCATTTTGTGGAGGTAAATATTCCTGGGGTCAGATTGACCCCAAGGGTAAAATGTGGGGTGATATTTGAGGATAATAGGAGGTTCAGAATGTGTGAACAGACTTTTTCCAGTGGATTCTGACCAAAGCTATAAATGAAATCAAGGATCAACAAACAAACAAACATCCTGAACAATGACTCACTTATTGATACATGAACAATAATCATGTTTAACATGTGAAATGTGTGACTTCTTAAAGAGAGCTGAGGGTCAAACTTCTCTAAAATCTCTGTGTGATTCTGTGTTGTTTGAATGACAGCAGCATTACATCATCACATGATGATGTCACACTATTTCACTTTAAACACACACAGCCATCAGCCTTGGAGCACAACTATTGTGTGTGTTCACTGACGCTTCCTAAACGTGCACAGACCCAGGTGTAGTGCTGCTCCTGGGGGGTCCTCAGGTTGGTTAGGGGGGTCATTAGCCCCAGCTTCAGTACTTAACCGTATCTCTCTATGACCCATAGAGATGTTGTAATAAATCATCAGAGGTTGATCAATCATTTCTAATCATTGTAACACTCACCAATGGAGGCTCAGACAGCAGCTGGATGTGCACTGGGATGGCTTTAGTGCACGTTGTCTGTCGCTCCAACATTTACAATCACAGCATTAATCAGTCACTATATTTTGGGGGAGGAGCCACAGATCAGCTCCATCTTTAGACATTCTCCTGCAGAGAGCACAGCTCTCCAAATCCTCCAATAGTTGACGATAAGCCATGTCAGCACATTCCAAGTGTTATTTTCAGCTTGTCCTGTCAACGCTGTGTTTATAACCTGTTACACCATTTACTCACACCATGTACTATATTATTATTAATAACTTATTAATTAGAACAAACAGAACACATGAGGTTTGATATTGATGAACACTCATAGACTCTGTGTTCTATCTGTAGTTTCACTGTATGGGGCCATTATTGTAACTAAATGTGTGTAGAATATTAACGACCCACAGTGAGTCCACATAACGAAGATTGTTTGTTGTCTTCCTGATGATCTGGGTTCTTCACACACTCAGCTCTGTATGTGTTTGAACCAGAACCAAGCCCAGACTAAGTGGACCAGGACCTGAACCTGAACCCAGCTGTGTGTCCTTTAGAAGTAACAAGTCCATGTCCAGACTCACTGAATTCAAAGGTGGTCCATCTACTAACCCACGGTGAGTGAACATAAATAAGGGTGGTTGTTGTCTTCCTGATAGTCCAGGTTCTTCACACTCGACACTGATAAAGCACCAGTAAACATGACTCAGCACTTTTGATGGACTATATTTGTTATATGAAGTGGTGCTGATGTAAATCTCAGCAAACAGTGGAAGGTGAAAGAGAAAAGGCTTTGTAGGAATGGTCTCCAGTGTGTCGGTGAGTCTTAGACAGTGTATGATCTTCAGATTTGTGAAGGATTGAAGCCAAATAAAGCCTCAGTCCAACAAACTTGTTCTCCTGTTCAGTGGAAACATGCTGAGATGTTCCACACGTGAGCTGAGCTCCAAAGGCTGCTCCACACTCACTGCACTGTGGCTCTGCAGGACATCACCCACTGTTACTGATGTTCACATGATGTTAGCAGAGCATCCTGTGCTTTCCTCCAGCTGCTCCTCAGCATGTCTGAGTGTCTGTGTCTTCTCCACAGCAGCTTGGAGGGTGTGGATGGTTCCTCTGGAGCTAAGCCTGACTCCATCTTTACGGTGTGTACGTCTACAAAGACACTAAACCTGTGTCAGCCTGTGATCAAACCACTGTACACACACACACACACACACACACTGATGATTGGAGCAGACCTTAACTCATCGCCTTTAATGTGTTTGTCTTCCAGCTGCTGGAGGACAACATCATCAGCTTTGTTAAGGCTGAACTCAAACACATGCAAAAGATTGTGGATGGAGATGATCCAGAGTGCTCAGAGAGTCAGATGGAGGGTGAAGATGAGGAGCAGAGGAGGAGCAGGGAGGCCTTTCTGAACATCACACTGTATTTCCTGAAGAGGATGAAGCAGGAGGGGCTGGCTGAGCGTCTGCAGAGCAGTAAGAGCATGTGAACATCTTCACTGTGAGGAACATCACATGAAGGACACAAAGCTGGCTTTTCTTTTTCAAAGCATGATTCAATCAGTCACATTTAATCTGAGGAACCATCCAGACTGAGAACATCACACACTTTGATCTCCAATGTTCAAACCTGCTCTGACTTCTCCACTCTAACATTAAGTTTGTCTTCATTCAGGAACAAAGGCTCATCGATACCAACGTGAGCTGAAGTCCAAGTTGAAGAAGAAATTCCAGTGTGTGTCTGAGGGCGTGGCTAAAGCAGGAAGTCCAACCCTCCTGAAGGAGATCTTCACAGAGCTCTACATCACAGAGGGAGGGGGTGGAGAGGTCAACCAGGAACATGAGGTCATGCACATAGAAACAGCATCCAGGAGATCAGACACAGCAGAAAGAGCCATCACACTAGAAGAGCTCTTTAAAGCTCCTCCTGGAAGACCTCGACCAATCAGGACAGTGATGACAAAAGGCGTGGCTGGCATTGGGAAAACACTCTTAACACACAAGTTCACTGTAGACTGGGCTGAAGACAAAGCCCAGCAGGAGGTCCACTACACATTTCCACTGACTTTCAGAGAGCTGAACGTGCTGAGGGGGAGGAGCTTCAGCTTGGTGGGACTTGTTGATCACTTCTTCTCTGGAAGCAAAGAAGCAGGAATCTGCAGCTTCCAAGACTTCCTGGTTTTGTTCATCTTGGATGGTCTGGATGAGTGTCGGCTCCCTCTGGACTTCCTCAGCACTCAGACCCTGACTGATGTCTCAGAGTCCACCTCAGTGGATGTTCTGCTGATAAACCTCATCAGAGGAGAATTGCTTCCATCAGCCCTCCTCTGGATAACCACACGGCCTGCAGCAGCCAATCAGATTCCTCCTGAATTTGTGGACATGGTGACAGAGGTCAGAGGGTTCACTGACCCTCAGAAGGAGGAGTACTTTGGGAGGAGGTCCACAGATAAAAAGCAGGTCAGCAGGATCATTTCCCACATCAGAACGTGTCGTAGCCTCCACATCATGTGCCACATCCCGCTCTTCTTCTGGATCACTGCTACAGTTCTGGAGGACGTGTTGAAGAGCAGAAAGGAGCGAGAGCTGCCCAGGACTCTGACTCAGATATACAGCCACTATGTGGTCCTTCAGAACAAAGTCAAGATGGTGAAGTTTGATGGAGGAGCTGCCACAGATCCACACTGGAGTCCACAGAGCAGGACGATGATGGAGTCTCTGGGAAAACTGGCTTTTGAGCAGCTGAAGAAAGGAAAGCTGATCTTCTATGAGAGTGACCTGACAGAGTGTGGCATGGACCTCAGAGCAGCCTCAGTGTGCTCAGGAGTGTTCACACAGGTCTTCAGAGAGGAGAGCAGCCTGTACCAGGACAAGGTGTTCACCTTCATCCACCTGAGCCTTCAGGAGTTTCTGGCTGCTCTTCATGTCCATCAGACCTTCATCAGCTCTAAAGTCAACCTGCTGGAACATCAACCACAGAATAAGTCATGGATGCTTTTATTTCAAAAACCAATTCTGAACCTTCTCCATAGTGGAGGTCAGCCTGACTTAAACCTTCTCCACCAGAGTGTTGTGGACGAGGCCTTACGGAGTCCAAATGGACACTTGGACTTGTTCCTCCGCTTCCTGCTGGGTCTTTCACTGCCGACCAATCTGAGGCTCCTACAAGGCCTGCTGACACAAACAGGAAGTGACTCACAGACCAATCAGAGAACAGTTAAATACATCAAGAAGAAGCTGAGTGAGAGTTTGTCCACAGAGAGAAGCATCAACCTGTTCCACTGTCTGAATGAAGTGAATGATCACTCTCTGCTGGAACAGATCCAACAGTCCATGAGATCAGGACGTCTCTCCACAGAGGAACTGTCTCCTGCTCAGTGGTCAGCTCTGGTCTTCATCTTACTGTCATCACAAGAACATCTGGATGTCTTTGACCTGAAGAGTTTCTCTCCTTCAGAGGAAGCTTTTCTGAAGCTCCTCCCAGTGATCAAAGCCTCCAAGAAAGTTGAGTATGTGATTTTAGAAGAACATGTATTTAATTCTCTCACAGACAAACATCTGTATGGTTTCTCTGATTCTTCATCAGGTTGAGTTTCTGTGGTCTCTCAGAGAGAAGCTGTGCAGCTCTGTCCTCAGTCCTCAGCTCTCAGTCCTCCAGTGTGAAACATCTGGACCTGAGTAACAATGATCTGCAGGATTCAGGAGTGAAGCTGCTGTGTGAAGGACTGAAGAGTCCTCACTGTAACCTGGACTATCTCAGGTCAGTGGATCACATGTTCCATCAACATTGTCCTGTTCCTCATCTCCTCACTTGTTTCCTGAGTTATGGATGTTTTTCTGATTCCAGTCTGTCAGGTTGTGTCATCACAGAGGTGGGCGGGGCTTCTCTGGCAGCAGCTTTGAGCTCCAACTCCTCCAGTGTGAGAGAGCTGGACCTGAGCTACAACCATCCAGGAGACTCAGCAGTGAAGCTGCTCTCTCAGATACTGAACACTCTGAGGTGAGACACATCACAGCAGCTCATCACATGTTCACATCAATCCCCATCACATGTGTGACAGAGAGCTGTATCAGAGGAATGTGATGAAGGTGTGAGAGGTGGGACACTAAAGGAGGAGGACTGGGACAGGTTAGAGGGATGAAGGACACAGATAAGAAGGTAGTGAGGAGTGAGGAGAGGCTGATGGAGAACTATGAGGAGCCGATGAAGGAATGAGAGAGAAGATCAGAGGAGGTGGAACCAATCAGTGAGGATTGTGTTCATACAGAAATATAAATATATCTTATTAACTTATATTTTAATTATTACTCTGACACAAGTTATCAAGTCAAAAAATTAGAGATGAACTGAAATGTAAATTACTGGTCCAAAACCAAAATAAACATTTCCAGCTCTGAATGTTACTAACCACTAAAATTAAAACATTGTAATTGTATAAATTATTACCAATGTTTCAAATAATCAATCAATTAAAGGTTGGTTAGGGGAAATTAAGATTATGTGCTCTGAAAAAGGAACAAAGAAAATCCATCATGTGTAGCAGCTGTAAACCTGTAAAAACTTTGACCAATGGAAAAAGGAAGTTTTTTTTTTATTTATAAACCAATCACGTCTTTCTGTCTCCCTGCTCGTTCTCCACCCCTCGCGTGCACGAGCCCACACTCATAGTGCGTCATTGGTGACAGACTTAAAACAGAGTTTTTAGTCACGTTTAACATACAGTATATAATGATAAAGTTTAGTGTTTACTTACTGCTGAATGAGACGACGTAGTTTCTACACAATACAAACAATGAGCTTAGATCCACTTCTGCAGCAGCAGTGCTAATGCATGTGAGTGAGACAGAGCACAGAGGGGAGGGGGGTAAGCTACATTCAAAATCATGCTAGCTTTAGAAAATCACCTACCCTGCTTTTAAAATATGAAAATATTTATTTAGCACTGACATTCCAACAATGCGTAATATAAAATAAAATATTAAAATGTTTAACTTGACCCACTCATACAATTATTAAAACAGAAATATGTATGTTTTTAAAACGTTTTAAATTTATTTCAAACTGTAGACTTATGTTATAAATATCATTGTTTAACAATTGTTAGAGTTTTCGAGCTAACTCTCGTGTTCAGTACCTGAGATTTCATACAGAGAGACATAGTCAGAGGTTTTACTGAATCAATCAATCAATTTATTAGAGATGAACAGAAAATGAATCAACAAGTCATAACAAGTCAATAGAAGAACAGACACTCATCTAAAACACAGCTGTGGTCCTCAGGGTCTGCTCACTCCCTGGGCCCCAAACATAGATTTATCAGTGTTTTTATATATTTAGAAATCAAATGATCAGCTCCTTGTAATTAGTTAAAGATGTCATTTACTGGTGATTTGAAGCAATACAAATTATGTTTAAGATTTATTGATTTATTCGTTATTATTGATCATTTCGGGGTCTTTAGTGTCTGTTTATTTGATTTATTTAGGTATATAGAACATGAGTTGTTTAACGTGTATTAAGTTTAATTTTAAACTATAATTATTCTTATTTATAAATGATTTAGACTTTGTGCCTTTTGAGTCAAACTAACATTTTAGTGTTAATCTGATTGTCTTGTTTATATCTGATTTGTCTCTTCGTTTAAGTACATGGTTGTGTTATTTTTAGATTTAGATTAAGTTGAAATCAGATGTTCTGAAACTGTTTGTCCTTGTTCTGAAAATGACAGCTAACAAGTTGAGCTGAATATATTTTATGAATTGATTTGTTGAGTATAAAGATATATAATTATAGTATTACACACAAAAAGAAACCATGAATAATAATCCATTCTAACATTTCCTCTCTTCACACTGTTTAACAGTGTGACTATATAAAATTATGAATACGACAAAATATTTAATTCAGACTATGTTTTATTATGTTATATTAACATTTTTTTTTTAGAAATTGTAATATCAGGTTACTTAATGTAAGCTCGTTAATTTATTTTAACATTATTTTGTTTCAAGTTATATTCCAATTTTGTTTACCATTGTTAGAGTGGGACAAAAACTTTTATTTAACTTTATTACATTTATTTGGATTTACTCTGAGACTATGTTTTAATATAAGAAAAAAGTTATAAGTAGAACAGAACAGAATACAAATATGATTTGTGTTTAAATTGAATATACACAGTAAACTTGAAATTAGCCACTTATATTTATCTGTACAAACAATAACTGAATACATGATCATCAAAATCAATCTTATAAAACATCACATGATTACAAAAGGTGTTGTAAGAATTATTCAATACAGATTTTATTATTTTTTTATTACATACAACCACATAGTGAGGTGAGTCTATGATTGCTATGTAGTGTGTGTGTATTTTATTTTAATATCACTTCTCTTTCCATGTGAATGTGAAAACCCACAGCAGGAACCTTAACTGATTGATTGATTGATTCTTATTTCTTAGTGAGGAAAAATGCATTCACGGTCCTGCCTGCCCACAGCGACCAGTCAGGAAATGACTTTCAGAAATTATTATCAATCTTCATCAAATTTATATGGAAGCTTTTGAAGCACAAACGACAAAAAATTGATTATGATTTTTTTAAATATTTCAAGTTATAATTTCTATCTAATTCTATCCATGTCCACATATTTATTTATCTATCTGAGGATATAAATACACATAAGGGTTTTAGTTGTGAGATTTTTAGAACATAAAGAGAGGAAAATGACAATATTTTACACAGTTGTAACATAATATTCAAACTGACAGAGATTATTAAAGAAGTGAATAAAAAAGTAAGAAAATAACCCAAAGAACTGTAAAGTAAATCAAATCATTAGAATAAAACAGTAATTAGAACAAAACAGAAATGTAACCAGGTGTTATGTTAATTTATGCCTCTACTAATATTTATATAGATTACAAGGGAACAGATTTGTGATTGTATTTATGTCTTTATTATCTCTCTAAAGAGTCCTAGTTAAATCTATAGACCACGTACCATGTACAGTTCAGCCCCCCCCACCTTTGATTAGACGTTTTAGGTGGTGAGGTTGTTTTTATAACCTCAGGTGATCAGCCACTGTTCTGCATTCTGGGCCAGGGTCTATACAGTATATATGATTCCTCAATATATGAAATAATGTTATCCATGTCTGTTATTAAGATCATTAGTTCATTTACCTTTTAACTGAAAAATATGACTTTTATTCAAGCTACAACTGTAAAGTGTTGTGGAGTGTTACAATGTGTATGTACTGTATGTGTGTATGTATATATGTGTGCAAACAGCTATCCTTCTATCACATGATCACTCACTCAAAGACACGCCCTGGTACATTTTTCACTCACAACACGTTTCTCTCAGTTATACATAAAGTGTCATCATCCATCAATCAATCACTCTATGACACGCCCACTAGCACACTCACACTCACAACACGTTTCTCCCATACATACAGCATGACATCATCCTTATTCATTCACCCACACATACGTGTGTGTGTGTGTGTGTGTGTGTGTGTGTGTGTGTGTGTGTGTGTGTGTGTGTGTGTGTGTGTGTGTGTGTGTGTGTGTGTGTGTGTGTGTGTGTGTGTGTGTGTGTGTGTGTGTTGTTTCCATAATATCTTATTTAATCAATGTTTATATGTTGTAATTATTCTGTTGTGTAAGTGTTTATTTTCTAGGTCAAACAATGTTATTTTTCTATTCTTTCTTTATCAGTTGTGAACAAGTTGTGTTGTGTGTTATCTAATGTTCTTTCTACCAGTTCACTGCAGTTCACACAAGATATAGTTTCATAATCATTCATTTCATTCATGTCAAAAAGAGGAGAAATTAATTTCTGGTTAATTTATTAAAGCTGTTTTAATTTAATATATGTTGATTTGGACATTTCTGATTTAAGATCAGAAAAACATTTGTTTGATGTGTGTTTTGTTTCTATGTTTATTATTATTAAATAATGTAATAATGTGAAAGTTGTGACTTTTTAGGACATTAGTGATTTTAAATGAAATATTCAAAATCAAACTAAAACATAAATATTGTTGTGGTTCCTATTTTTTTCTTAGTCTTTATATATTTTAGGTTTAAAAATAAAATAATTACTGGTTTATGGAGGAGATATTTTTATGTGAAACAATTCAAATCTAACTTTGAAACAAAGGCTGAACTTTTATTAAAAAGTTTCTCAACCAAAATGTATTTTAGTTTATTTTCCTAATTTGATATTACAATTTAAGTTTTTTAGTTTGTTCAATAATTAGTATTTTATCTTATTTCATTAATGTTTTCGTTTTTTAATTAAACATGAGACAAATTACAGAATTATTAGCGTTATCTATAAAACCTTATGGGATTGAACATATAGTTTTGATTGAATGATTTCTAAACTGATGTGTTTCATGTTAACATACACCAACATATTTTAGCAGCATCAGCATTATTGTTTTCTGTGACGTGTCCTTCAGTCTTTACTTGTTTTATCAGGAGGGAATGATTAGAACACTTTAGTTTAGTCTTTTCCCAGCAGCAGAGTTTTTTCAGAGTGTTTCCTTTTGAGGGAGAGTTCATTCTGTATTTGTCCATAGTATCCATAGCAACGGTCATCTACCAATCACTAACAGCCACTGGTAGATGACATGTCCAGATATTATTATTATTATTATTATTATTATTATTATTATTATTATTATTATTATTATTATTATTATTATTATTATTATTATTATTATTTCGATGTCATGTTTTTGTAGGAAACAGTTTGTTCTTTCTTCTAAGTTTAACATAATCAAAACTATCTGGATGGAGCCATTTTGAGTCTATAAGTTTTTATAATGTGTGTTTGGCTATTTTCAAAAAACAAAGTTGTCCTGATTTTTTTATTTTATTTTATTATTATCCAAGAGGTTTTTGGTAAACTATCATTATAACAAAAGTATTTTGTGTTGTCATATTTGGTGCCTTTGGAGATCAACTTATTTATTTATTTATTGACTTATTTAAGTATTTGTTTACTTATTTCTTTATTTAATTCAATCATTTTTATATTTATTTGTGTCTCAGTTTTCATTTATTCATTTAATTCATTTTTAGCCTATTCTAGTTGTAAAAGTTAAAGTAGTAAAATATATTTAAACTAAAGTATTTTATAATTATTATTTCTAGTGTTAATTATTTGTGTAAAGTTGTTCAGCTAATGTTCAAATCTATGTTTCTTTTTATTTTATTTTTTTCCATGTGTGTGTTTATGTGTAGATATATATGTATGGGTGTATATGTATTTTATCAATCTCTATTTATCAGTTATATATGGGTGTGTAATTATATGTGTTAGTGTATATATATGTACATTTATGTGAATGTTGAAGTTTTAGATACAAAGTCATAAATATATTTGATCAAGATTATTATTATTATTTATTAAAGAGAAGTGTTGAGAGGTTAGTAAATTATACTCCTGTGAATATGTATTGATGTCTTATGTTTAATTTTCCTTTTTATTATGTTTTTGAAATAATCACTATATACAGTCAATCAATAGGTTTGTTTATTCATTTATTTATCATTGTAATGTATTAGAATTCATAAGACAAATGTATTTCTAAAGGGAGAATTATGATTTAGTGTGTGATATTATCCACATTCAAAAACTAAAAAGAATAAAAATATGTACGACTACCAAACTTATTTAAACTACAAAGGACCAAATAGTGTATATATACATATATATAATAGTGTATAGTTAAGATCAGAGGAGGTGGAACCAATCAGTGAGGATGAAGAGAGGAACACTTTGAAGGAGATGAAGAAGGTGAAGCTGTTGAAGACAAACCAGTAGAAACATGGAGAGCTTGATGGAGATGGCATCAGGTTTCTGAGCAGCACTTTGGACTCTTTAGGTGTGTAAATCACTGCCTGTGTTTGCTCCTGCAGGGCGGACCATGGAGGAGAGCAGAGGATCAAAGCTGGTGTGAGGAAGTGTAAGTGTGTGTGTGTGTTCATTCAAAGTGTCCTCATGAAGCTCTGAGTGAATGAACATGTCAGTGATACAGAGAGAATGAAGCATCACATGATCAACTGTTGTTTCTTTGTGTCTCATCAGATTTCTGTCACATTCACCTCGACACAAACTCCATCAACAGAAACCTCAGACTGTCTGACAACAACAGGATGGTGACATGTGTGGAGGAGGAGGAGCTTTATCCTGATCATCAGGACAGATTTGATATCTATCAGGTTCTGTGTAGTACTGGTCTGACTGGTCGCTGTTACTGGGAGGTGGAGTGGAATGGAGATGTTTCTATAGCAGTGAGTTACAGAGGAATCAGAAGAAAAGGAAAGAGTCATGATTGTTGGTTTGGATTTAATAATCAGTCCTGGATTCTGGAATGTTCTAGTGGTTTTTACTCCTTCAGACACAATAACATAGAAACACGTACCTCCTGTCCCTGTGGTTCCTCTGGTAGAGTAGGAGTGTATGTGGACTGTCCTGATGGACGTCTGTCCTTCTATGAAGTCTCCTCTGACTCTCTGACACTCATCCACACCGTCTGTACCTCCTTCACTGACACTCTGTATCCTGGGTTTTGGTTTTGGTTTGGTTCCTCAGTGTCTCTGAGTCCTCTGTGAGACAGAAAGACAGACAGACAGACACAGCTACACAGACACTAAGACAAAGAGACAGACACACTGACAGACAAACAGACAGACAGGCAGACGGACACACTGACAAACACAGCTACACAGACAGACAGACACACTGACAGACAAACAAACATACACACAGACAGACAGACACTTAGACAGACACACAGACAGACAGACACGCAAACAGACAGACAGACAAACAGACACGCAGACAGACAGACAGACACATAGACTGACAGACAGACAGACACATAGACTGACAGACAGACACGCAGACAGACAGACAGACAAACAGACACGCAGACAGACAGACAGACACATAGACTGACAGACAGACAGGCAGACAAACACACACACACACACACACACAGACAGACAGACAGACACAGACAGACAGACAGCTACACAGACAGACAGACACACCGACAGACAAACAGACACGCAGACAGAACGACAGCAACACAGACAGACACACACATAATGACAGACACAGACACACAGCTACACAGACACACACGCACAGACAGGCAGGCATAAACATAGACAGACAGACACATAGACTGACAGACAGACAGACACGCAGACAGACAGACAGACAGACACACACAGCTACACAGACACACTGACAGACAGACAGACACAGCTACACAGACAGACACGCAGACAAACACACACACACCTACAGACAGTCAGCCACACAGACAGACAAACACACACTAACACACACATAGACAGACAGACAGACACAAACAGACAGACACAGCTACACAGACAGACAGACAGACAGACACACACAGCTACACAGACACACTGACAGACAGACAGACACAGCTACACAGACAGACACGCAGACAAACACACACACACCTACAGACAGTCAGACACACAGACAGACAGACACACAGGCAGGCAGACACGCAGACAAACACACACACACACACACACACATACACACACACCTACAGACATTCAGACACACAGACAGACAGACATACACACAGGCAGGCAAACAGACGGACAGACAGACAAACACAGCTACACAGACAGACAGACAGACACACACACACCTACAGACAGACAGACAGACATACCTACAGACTGACAGACAGCTACACAGACAGACAGGCACTTAGACAGACACACAGACAGACAGACACACACAGCTACACAGACAGACAGACAGACACTTAGACAGACACACAGACAGACAGACACACACACAGCTACACAAACAGACAGACAGACACGCAGACAAACACACACACACACACACACACACACACACCTACAGACAGTCAAACACACAGACAGACAGACACACAGGCAGGCAGACAGACAGACAGACACACATGCACAGACAGACAGACTCTTAGACAAACAGACACACAGACAGACAGACAGACACGCAGACAGACAGACAGACAGACAGAAGGCAACACACACAGAAAGACAGATACAGACACACACAGAGACAGGCAGGCAGAAACATAGACAGACAAACAGACAGACACACAGACAGGCAGACAGACACAGACAAACAGACAGGCAGACACACACATACACAGAAAGACACACACACACATACACAGATAGACAGACACAGCAACAGACAGACAGACACAGCTACACAGACAGACAGACAGACAGACAGACACATCGACAGACACACACAGCTACACAGACAGACAGACAGACACACCGACAGACAGACACAGCCACACAGACAGACAAACAGACAGACACACCGACAGACAGACACACACAGCTACACAGACAGACAGATACATACACACACAGACAAACAGACACACTTACAGACAGACACACAGCTACGCAGACACACACACACAGACAGACAGACAGACACTTAGACAGACACACAGACAGACAGACACACACACACACACACACACACACACAGACAGACAGACACACTGACAGACAGACACACACACACACACACACAGACAGACAGACACACTGACAGACAGACACACACAGCTACACAGACAGACAGCCAGCCAGACAGACAGACAGATACAAAACAGACAGCCACACAGACAGAGAGATAGACAGAAGTGTCTCTGAGTCCTCTGTGAGACAGACAGACAAGATGACTGACTTCCTGTTTGGTTTTGGGCGGGGTTATAATGTAACTTTTTGCTCATCTTGGGGTCAAGAATACATGTAAATTTGATGTGAATCCATAGAAAAATAGCAAAGATACAGTATTTAGAATGTGACGGTGAAGGATTTTACAGTGACATTATAGGCCCCTCCCACTGATCACAGCCTGTTTTTTCTATCAGGACCTTTTCCCATCTTATAAGATTCATCCAACACTATTTTGAAGTCAACACGACATATCTTCTTTCCGGACGCCTAAAAGTGGAACCATCTGAGAACACAAAGCATGAGGTCACATCTGCCTCATGTTCTTCTTCTCCACAAAAGTGAAACTAGTCCTAATTCACTAGTTTTATTATGAATGATGATAAATGTGTACAGAATAAAGCAGATGATGTTAGTCCATCACCTGAGGATTATAGAGGGGATACATTTTCTATCAGGCACAGTGAGACAGGCTGAAATCATTTGTATCTCCTGATAACATGTTCTGGTCCACAGTCCTGTATCACCATGTGTCTGTGTTGAGAATGTCTGAATAAATGCTATGAAGTTATGATGATCAACAGAGGGTGAATAAAAAAATACACCACTATCTAAAGATCAGATCTCCTGTGTAAAGGAAAGTGAGTTACATCAACAACTACTGTTGGCAGTGCTGCAGTAAGTTCATCAGAACATCATTGAGTGAAAAAGGTGGATCTGAGTCTGACAGTGTGTTCAAATGTTCACAGTGGTGTTGATTTTACTGTATCACAAGTTGGACACATTGATCTAAAGACTGAATTACAGCGTGTTTGAGTCTAGAACCCAGAGAGTATTTAGCTAACTGGAGAATGGAGAATATATGACATTGTCCAGCAGATCTATGAATACTATTAACTTTAACAACATGTAATGTACAGAATAGCAAAAGCATTTATTTAGGTAGAAATTGTATTATTATTATCAAATTATATATTATTTAGGGGTCTATTGTGTCTGCTTTATTGGAATTATTAGGTATATATGAATTATTTAATATTTAAAATATAATTTTTGTTTGTTAACAATTTAGATTTTGTGTATTTTGCTCAAACTGTCTTTTTAGTGTTAATCTTACTGTCTGGATTATATCAGTTTTGTCTCTGTTTACGTCCATGGTTTTGTTGTTAGATTTAGATTAAGTTGAAATTAGTTAAAAAAGGAACCATGAATAATAATCCATGTTTAACAATCAAAGCTTGATCGTAACAATCCACATTTAGTTTTAATAATAAGGTTTGACCTGGGGGTCACTACTTTGGTACGACGCAGGAAGTGGACATCCCTGCTGTTTGTGGCGTGAACGTTGGGCGTGGCCTGTGAACACACTGTTTAAGGCCTGCTGGCCATTACAGTGCATCATAGACCTGCTGCCTGTACGTCTTTAAGTTTGTGTTTCCTAGTGTGTTCTGCTCACACTCGTCTTTTCTTTATATGATTGGTGCTAAGCCGCTATACGGCAGACTGTGTATATTGTTGTGTATTCCTGCTCCATTTGAATCCTAGGTTTTAATGCTGATTCAGGAGCTGACAGTCCCATCTGGTGGTGGTAACATTATGTTTGTTTGCAGTGCACCCCATTTATTCTGTATGTTTTGTAAGTTAAAGACCATGAAAAAGGGGGAACACCTTCTGAGAGTGCATAGTTATAGACCTTATGCAGAAGTGGAGTCAGCTCTTTTTTAAATGCTTTGTAATATTCTCCATGGAGGCCATCCACTCACTGACATGTGTGTGTGTGCCACAGACAACACTGCAGTAGTTCACACTGATCAACTGGAAAAATGTTGTAGGAGCCAGAGTGTCACATTAAATTAAGCATCACTATAAAATCAACCACATTTTATATTTAATAATAATTTACTCACACTTTGAAAGTTTTAGATATTGATACATTTTACAAAACAACTTTTTAATGTGATGTATTTGATCGTTCTGATTTTTTAAATGGACACAAGTCCTGAGAAAAATAACGTCCATTTTTGGACGATTCAGGTTTTTGTTTGTTTTTTCTCCTTTTCATATTGAAGCAAAGATACAGTAATATCATACAAGAGAAAATTATACCACTTTGTTTCACATATTGTTTTTTTTTGAAAAAAGACCAGTAATGATAGTATATGTTCACTTTATTTAATCACTTCCTCTTAAAATAAAAATATAGAACAACAAAAAAAACATGTTAAATGTTGACCACAAAAACCTATGGGCTCAGTCATGTGCTGGGCACGATGACCTCACCTCCCAGGGTGAAACATGGTCCTCTGACAGTTCAGGTTTTTTTAACCTCATCAGTAACCTGGACTGGGCAGTTGATGGGAGAATAAGCTTGCATCATCTCATTTGCAATTTTTAACAATAATTCCATGTCTGAATCGTCAAGCGTCAGCTCCGAGGTTTCTCCTGGGATCAGAACCTGGGTGGATTCCTCCAATCCAGACGGGATCAAACACTGTGTTGACTGATAAAAACCAGTGTGAGAAAACGACTGAGTGGAATTCTCAAGGTGCTGTTGGTGAAAATCAGGTAAATGCTGCCCAAGCTGATAGTGAACAGCAGGTTGATCTGATGAGCAGGTAGGATTACTGCCTTCACCACCATGCTGATTTTGGTCTGGAAGCTGTTGAGTCCTCTTCTGGTTGGCCACAGAATTGACCCTGTTTTTGACTGGTTTTCTTGTCATCTTGTGAAGAAGTTCAGGGTGTTCCCTTTTGAATTTGGGGTTCTGAAAGTATTTACATCCCCCCTTAGTGACCTTGGACCGAATCTTCTCGAAGCCATAGAGGTTGAGCTGGCGGTGGAAGGATTTGAAGTGTCTGTCTGAGATCTCACACCCTTGGGACAGGACCTCCTTCTCAAAGAGGAACTGGTTAATGATGACTATCTCACCCCTGCTGTCCCAGAAAATAGCATTGTTGGCCGGGTCATTCACCAGATTCCACAATTTGGCTGGAAACCTTTTTGTCTCAATGATGTCTTGAAAAGACCGTTGAGAAGCAGATGATTCCATATTCCTGACACGATTTCTGTAGAAAATTCTGTAGAAATGTTGGCTTCAAAAAGTTGTGTTGTTTTGAGAGTTTATCTGTGCTGTAGAATGACTAAAGATGAAAGCGGAAGCAGCTCAATGAAAAACTTCAAAGCAGCCTTTGTGAAACTGTCAACAAATGGTTTCCAAGGCAACCAATTCATTCTATGCAGTTTTAAATGTACACAAAGCTGCTATGTCCAAATCTGGCTGTCATCAGTGTATCTACGAAATCACCAGCCGCAGAGGGAAATGGGGGTCATGGGGGGGGGGTTGCCATTTTGAAACTTTCTTTGTCGCATTTTAGACCCTTTTTAAAAAAAAAAATGACACTCTGGTGGGTTTTTATTTTTTACTTTTTATTGACAACAATCAAAGCACATACAAACAGCAACAACAGTCCTGAGATTGGGCCCTATAGCTCTCAATAAAATATATATATATATGGTTGCAATAAAGGACAGGGGAAAAAGAATAGACGGTTAAAAAAAGTAGCCTATTCAAAAAGACTTAAAACTGGTCCCCATCTTCTTTTAAAGATGTGAGTCTGCTCTCGGTGCTGCTTCCGTTCCGGGTCATTCTGGCCTGGGGTCCGGACCCTGCTGGCTCTGGGCCCACCGGCGGGCGCCTGCCGGCTGCCCGTTCCGCGCGGCTCTGACCCCAGCAGAGGCTTTGGCTCCTCTGCTGGGGTCTCGGGCGGGGGGCTCTCTGGGCCCTTCCCTCAGGGGGTTGGGTGCTTGGGTGTGGGTGGGTGGGGGGGCTGGATGCTGGTGGGGGGCCTTGGGGTTGGGGGTTCTGGTCGGTGGGGGGATGCGCTGGGTGCTCGGCTGCTTGGGGCTTCTTCGGATGTGTGTGTGGGGGGCGGTGGCTGCCTCTCGGCCTGGGATCTTGGGGGCATCTGGGGGATTGCTCGGCCGCGGGGGGGTTGCCTGGGGCTCCCTGGCCCCCGCTCTTTCTGCTGGCCTGGCTGCATCTGCGGGCCCAGGGCAGTTCCTGGGTTTGCAGTAGCATTTTTTTTTTGCACATATACTGGTCTACGATGCACTGGCACGCCTTGGGATGTGGGTTAAAACTCATACTGGGCTTAACCTTAGACACGTTAATCCCAAATACCTGCTTTAGGTACTACCACTCACTCATTCCCCCTGTTCACAGCCACCACCATTATAGCTAAGCTTCACACTTGTCACCATACTGGCTGGATTACACAACATAATAAGCACAATTTATTCTACAACCTCACATCTCACCCTCACTGCAAAACAGTCTATTCTTCCCCACCTTTTCTATTTCCTGCCTTGAGTCTCTCCTCCCTGCTCCCTTTCCTCTCCCCTTCCCCTTCCCCCTCCACTTAGGTGTAACACTGCTCTCCCCTTTCGTATCCTCCCTATAATAAAAGATTTATTACCCTTCCTTAGGGAGGGCTGGTGATTGTCACAATTAAGCAATAAAAAAAATCAATGTATTTTATTGCAATAACAAAATATGCATTGCTGTCTGATAATGATTGCACTTCCTGTGGTGTTGACCTTTGACAGCATGTGCAGACAAGTAAAAAAAAAAAAACAAAAAAAACAAACAAACTGAGAAGCATTGATGGAATGTTCCTTTTTTGTGTGATTATTTGGAGATTTAAGGCTCTTCTGACCTTATCTGTTCCTTGTCTCTTTGCAATAAAGGAGAAGGCTGATGGGGGCAAGAAGACGTGCAGAGTGTTGGATCTTTTCCCTCCTTGTGAATAACACTAATAATGGCTTCAGACAATGACCAAGGGGGAACACCTTCTGAGAGTGCATAGTTATAGACCTTATGCAGAAGTGGAGTCAGCTCTTTTTCAAATGCTTTGTAATATTCTCCAGGGAGGCCATCCAACCGTGGAGATTTGTTGTTGTTGAGTTTAAAAATGCGTTTTTTGTAATTGGGTGTGTTATTTGGTCGTCTTCCTCCTTGAGCAATTTCCTCAGATTCATTGATTTAAGGAGATTTTCAGTCATTTTTATCTTATTTGGGCAGTTTTCTTCCCTATAGAACTCCTGGTAATAATTGGTAAATGCCTTTGTCATATCCTTCGGCTGCAGCATCATATCCCCAGTACTTGGGCATTGTATTTTATGCACTACTCTAGCTGAAACGCTAATACGCTGTAAATTGCAGTTGCTTTCGTTACATGGAATTTTAAGTAACTTTTACTCCGAGACCCGAAATTTGGTGTACTTAGTTAATATTCCAAGTATGAATAACACTCTGACGATAAAGTAGTGTTTAATAGCATTCCTATTTATTAGTAACAATTTTTCAGTTCCCAAAATAAGATATTTGAAGTGTTTAATACATTTACTTGATGTTAGTAATGATTACGTTGCCGCTTGTCCTTCTTACTGACATAGTCATGTATCGTCATCCTGCGCATGCGCTTTCAAATCCTACCAAATTCTGCCCGCTATTATGCGCTTAAATCTCCGGAGAAAACATCCAGCCACGCTTTGCCCCAGCTTCGTGCAACACAACGTTTAATTATCGTTTTTGGTAAGTTTAGCAATTAAGAAAGAGTAAACCTAGAAACTTAAAATATTATCTGTTGTTTAATATCAAAACTAAAGCTGAAGTGAGACATGTAAACTGCTGCAAATGACACCGGCGTTACTATCGACGGTGAAACCGGGGTCCAGGTGCGGTGTCGGGCCATGGAGGAAGGAAGAAAATTAACAGCACTGTAATGAAGCGCTAGATATGCCTCTGTTTTAGTGAATGGAATAGCTCGAGACGCCTCGTTAGGTAACGCTTAAAAGTGGCAGGAATGGCAGGAGGAATTGAAGATGAAGTTAGGCATGTTTTTTTTTTTTACTCAAACCCAGGCTACAGGTAGCATCTCACCGCTAGCGTACCAGTTATAGCTCCACTAAAGCACACAGAGGGCACAAACAACCCTACCCCCGCGTCCCCCATCGGAGCCGCGGGACGCAATGCAGGGTCTCTCGGTGCTCCTACACCTGCGTAAACCATATGTTGTGGATGTAAACCTGTCAGTTCTGCTGCGTTCGGCCTGAACGTGCCTTTAGAGCAGCCAAATGGAGAGACTTCCCCGCGAGCACTCGAAGAATTTGACTATTGATGCCAAGACAAAAAGCTATAATAGCCGTGAAATGAGTTTAGACTGAGTGAGTACAGCTTCATTGTCTTTTTAAGTGGGATTCAAACCTATAGCAATGCATTTGTACCCTCATATTTGTGAAACTAGTCCTGTCAGAAGTATGTATTGATATAGTGGGAGCTTCAGTAGAGTTGTCAATTATGGCCAAATGAGATGTGTTTGAAGGTTGGATGTACAAAGAGGTGTACATTAACCTGTACTCTGTAGTGTTATTAAGGAGGATATTTGCAGGTGCAAGCTGTGTACGAAATTTCAGGTGTCTGTAACTACACATGGATTAAACTGTGTTTTCTTTTAGAATGCTCCGTGTGCTTAATGATAGGGTGCAACACAACTCAATGTGTGTCAGGGAGATATGTGCCATTGAGGTTTTTTTTTACCATTCACGAAATTTCAGCTCGATTAATCACGGCGTCACACGTATTATTATTTATTAAAGATGACGAGAGTGTGTGTGTGTGTGTGTGTGTGTGTGTGTGTGTGTGTGTGTGTGTGTGTGTGTGTGTGTGTGTGGCTCAAAAAAACATTTTTCACTGGGTCCGAATACCATGATGTTATGCCACTGCTTCCGGATGCTCTATTTTAGGGTAAACACTGAACAGACGTCCTCATTCAGAGGCATAAAAATTGTCTTAGAGGAATTTTGATTACTTTTCAAATGTCCGGGATTTTCATGCTACATTTACTCCGTCCTACTCAATAGAATGAAGTGGTATGTAATATCCCACCCCAGCACGTTGCGAAGGACAGCCATGTTTGTAGTTTTCTCTGTTGCTATTCGCTGGGCCGGCCTGAGAAGCAAACTACATCTCCCATAATCCTCGAGTAGGGTAGAGTAGAGGCTCGCGGGAGATGTTCCCGCACAATTGAGCGAGCGAAGGTGAGTAGAGTGTATTTTTTTTCCATCCACAGTGAAAATAGTAATGCAATAATGACTGCTGTCCGTGTTAATACATGTTGTTAGATGATGGAATAGCTAGATAACCGAACTCGAAGTGAGAAGGTTTAACTACCCCGCACGTTCACACAGTGACGGCAACATGCTGCTGACATGCTAAAACAGGTTGGAAACACATGTTTTTCCCCTAAATATAAAAGCCCGTTTAAGATGTGTTTTAGCCGGGTTTTTGCCTGGAATCTGGCACTCTCTTAAATTTGAGCTCTGGTCACTAACGCCAGAATGAGCGCGCTCACAGTATCGTTCATGAGGCAGAAATACAGTACGTTAAGTTCACATTCACTCAAAATATGAACGAGCATTCATTGAACTAGTTCAGGATCAACACTGCAGCTCAGGGCGGGCACGGCTGACTCTGTGGGGGGGGCACGGCCCGCCAATGTCCGCCCGTGCGCCGTGTCTGGGTGCATGTCATTGACCATAATCAATTATCTAAGCCGTGTGCGTGTCTGCATTCCTCCCAACGCTGCATGTTCTGTTTTAACAAGTGAAACGATTTGAAGACAGAAAGATACATACGTCACATCTCTGACAACACTCATGCTTCAAATTAAAAATCTGTCTCATCATTTTTCACACAATTCCAGTGTCATCTACAAGCATGGGGAAAGAACATCCACGATCCCTTCTTTCCTTCTCTCCTCCTTCACACACATCTTACGCAGGTTTGCCTTTGCTGCACGCAGTGGGTGACCACCTGAGACGGGAGAATACCGAGTGACAAGAAGCGCGCAGCCAAATGCGCGTAAAAAGGCGCTTAAGTCCAGACGGGAGAATACACTCCTTAATGTGGAAAACGTGAACGTTTCTCTGCGTTCCATCTGTTCCGTGGAGAAACCTTGACCCCCTCCCCCCGTCTCTGAGATAGAGTGCTGCTGACAGATGTAGTTATTTTTAGAATAACAAAAATTAAGATTAATCAACAGTCTGCAGTGTTAAAATAGCATTGTGATAATCTCTTTGGAAAACAGGGGGGAAAAAGCCATCGCACAGACAAACTTGACTTGCTTTTCTTTTGGAGAGCAAGCCATTAACTTGCTTACCAGTTTTACCCACTATATGTTTTGTT